>NC_092463.1:61175524-61435524 GCF_047495875.1 Pithys albifrons albifrons | reverse complement strand
TGAATCCTAAGGTAGCATTCATCTTTCATTTAAAAGTTATCTAAGAGTTGGTAGGGTCTTCATTTGGATCAGTTTTAACTGAGGGTTTTTCTCCTAATTAGTGTTAGTGTCTGAAAAGCATTTTGCTGGAGGTTGAGTGATTATGGAGGTAGCTCAGTTTGTCCTTGATCACTTTCCTCAAGACTTTTCAGGGAAGATTTCTGTGAAAAAGGTGTCTAGAGAAAAAGAGAGTAGCTAGACTTAAAATTTCTGGTATTTCTGTGATAAAGGATGAAGGGGAGAAAAGCCTAACCAAGTATCTCAATATTCCTGCTTAAACATCATGAGGAAAAGAATACAATTGCAGCATTTTTTCTGTGCCTCTGATGCATTTTTTTTTCAATCTAGACATTGTTTTTAATAGCTCTGCATCTTATTGTCTACTTTTGTCAGCATCGTACATGTTTTCATGAATAGGGATTCATTTTCATGAATATTTGCCTTCTACTGAATGTGCCAAATCTTTCCTTTACCCTGAGTGTGTGTTAGGTGAATGTCATGATAGTACTAAGGCACTTCCTCACTAGTTCTAAAATAACAGGTTGATTTACATGTATATTGAGAGGAAAAAGTGGTTAAATGCAACTATTTTGTATGCAAGAAGGGAATACTTTGTGTGCTTTGCTGCTGTCATGTGAAAGTCCCCAAATTGCTTTTGGCAAGTAGATAACTTAGAAATTGCTTTAGTGACAGAAGTGTTTTGAAAATACACCTTGAAAGTGAGAATATGAAACCTGTAATTATCTAATGGAAGAAAAATGGTTTTTAAAAGCAAGCTAAAAGGTAAACACCAGAGTTGCTGCAGTTATCAGACCTCTCCACGTGCTGTGCCATGTCTGTGTTTTGTGGATACACAGGGCATGATTTTCCAGATGCCCATTAGGCACAAAGTGTTTTAGGTGAGGCACTGGGATCACAAAAACACAGGAAACATGTTTGCTTCACAGGCAGTAGGATTTGTGTAGGCAAAGAATTTGCTGAAGAATTTAGTAATTTCTTCTTTTTTTTTCCCCAAGTTTCTTCTCTATTTTTCTGGTTATTGGGCTCCCCACTGTGTTTGTGCCAGGGGCAGGGGCATTTATTTCATAGGAGAGCCTTGATGCAGTCTTGTCACTGCAAGAGATGAGTCTTTGCCTCTTTATTAATAAGAAACCTTTTAAACTCTGAACAAATAACTTGTGACCTCTGAGAACTTGAATCCTTGCAAAACTTTGGTAAGAAAAGGAATTAAGAGGGGGGAAAGTTTGGTGGATACTGTTCTTGTTCACGTCCACTGGAATCTGGGCTTTTTTGAAGGCACTAATGTCACTCTGGACTGTGATTGAGACTATATGATAACTTCAGCTCTCTGTTACTGCCATCTCAAAAAGCCTCCATCAATCTGAGGAAACAAAACACGTGTCTTTGCTGCTGCAGCACGAGGTTTGTGCTCACTGTTGTGGCAGTTCAGCAAACGTGACTATTTTTGTGGGCGTCTGGCTGGACCGTGACAGGTTTAGGTCACGGTGTCTGCAGGGCTGCAGGGGAATGGCTCTTGCATCCATGTCTGCATGGGGAATATTAGTGTCAGAAAGCTGAGTGAATCCTTATTCAAACTGATACCTGCCTTTAAAAATGATTCTGTAACATATTATGTCCCTGAGGAAAATCATGAGAATTTTTAGCCTGTGAAAAAGATCCATTTCTTCACTTCCAAAATGCAACTGCTTCAACTGGGGAGAAGGTGACTGCAGTGAGAGAGTATTGCAACACTAGAGTAAAATATGAGTGAGACAGGGAAAACATAAAGAACCTCATTAATCTGTTTTGTGGTGCCATCCAGGGCAAGGTTGGCATCAGTTTCTGCCACTGCTCCGATGCCAGATGAGTCCTTTTGGCCAGTGCCAATGTGGCTTTCATGCTTCATATGATATGAAGGTTCTTTTTTGGTATTGGAAGTGACTTCTGCTGTTTGAAAAATAGCTGGGAAGATCTGCTGTTCTTCCTCCAGGTGTCCTACCAAGGAAGCTGCAAGGGAGACTGATGGTGGTGGCTGAAAGAACGTGTCTGACTTTAGAGCAACTCAAAGGAAGGACTCCAATGGGTTATTCTTCATTAAATTTCGACTTTTGTATTCTTTTGGGCTAAAATAAAAGCAGGAAAGCCAGGAAACATCTCAACCCCCCTTCATCTTGCAGTTATTTATTATGGCCTTAAATACTAGTTGCTTTTAACTGGCATGAGCATGTTGTTGCCAAGAGAAGCAGTCCTACCTTCCCTGGCAGCCTGTTCTCATTCCTGCCCGTTGCCTCCTCCACCACACCAACATGGGCAAGGGCTGAGGAACTGGCATGAGGGGACAGAGGCCCAGGGGAACTGCTGGATTTCTGGGGTGTTTTATTTTACTGTATTTGAGTCCTCCGCTCTCAATGACTTTATAACACTCCACAAAGGTCTTGCACATCATCATTGCATCAAAAACAGCCTTTAACATCCGATTTCTGGGTAGGTGGTGTAGGTGGGATCCTCTTACACTGCAGACACAGCAAAACTGCTCTGTTTTATAGAGGTCTTTTTATCAGTAGTTTTCCTCTTGTTTTATTTTGGTGTAAAAGTGCTGCATTTAATGCTTCTCTGATGGAACTGATGTGCTAGCTTGAACTGCAAGTGTGTACAGGGTCTTCTACATGCCCTGAATTAGTCAAGCAAACATTAAATAAATCTCTGGAGCTGTCTTTCCCATTGCTTAAGAATTGCATGTGGATGGGTGTAGAAAAGCAAAAGCAAATTTTCTGATAGGCCCCTGTAGGTGTGTTGGATGGTGTTTGCTTCCTTGTGCAACTCTGCTGACTCTTGTCCAATATTTTTTTATCATGAAGTGAACTTGTGCAGGCACATATTTATTTATCATAATCAACTTAGAAGCTTTAAAGTCGCTTTTCTGTCAAACATCTATTTGGATTGAGGATCCTTTCCATAAAAAGAACTCTGTGGTCTTCAATACACAATTTGCTTATGTAGCTGAACTGAGAGCAAAAATGTCTTTTAACACACGTGGGATGAATGGAAAGTGAAGCTTTAATTGTCCTTATGGCAGGAGCTGGGAGTTCTCCTGTTTGCAGCAATAAGCCACTGCCAGTGAACTCTGAAGGCTGTTTTAACTTCATTGTCCAGATGAGAATCAGGGGCTTCTGCAGCTCCCACCCAGCACAAGCAGAGCCCTTTGCAGGGCTCCACACGCCCTGTGTGGGTGTTCCAGCCTGGGAACTGTGGTTTTCCAGTGTTTTTGGGAAAAGAGAGTGCCAAGTTGGGTTATGGAAGGCTGAAGAGTTGCTGATGGCCTCTTCCCAGCCATGATCCTCCCTAGAACAGGAGTGACTTCCAGTGCCACCTCCTGCATCTGCACAACTTCTTTTACAATACATTTTCCAAAACACTTAGGAAGATAAATGCAACAAAAAAAATCAAGACTTGGATCGAGTCTTTCTCTGTGACTCAAGAAAAATTTGAAGTTTTAGTCCTTTTTAGGGTTATGTTGCTTGAATTAAAAATTCATCTTAATTGTGCTGGAAGCATCTTCTCTCACAGCAGATGTTCAGTGAAATGTAAGTTGGGCTTTCAGCATCTGTGTTTCTGGTTGTGATGTCTTTGTTGTGAGAAGTTGTCATCTGTCTGAATACACCATTTTTCGAGCCACCTGCCCTTCATTTTCTCTTCTCTTCCCTACTTGTTCCCTTTTGAGGTTGACACTGAAGAGTGCAAACCTGAAGGTGGCCTCACTTCTAAAAAAACTTGTTTCACACGTTGTGTTCTCCTGCTAATGCTTATTTTATTAGCCCTCTTCTCACCCTGGCAGCAGATGCAGTGACGTGGCACTGAGGGCACTTCTCCAAACCCTGCAATTTTACAGGCAGTACACAGTGGAAACATTTGCAAATCTGTTCCAAGATACATACACGGTGGGTGGATATATCCAAATGTAAATACTCAGATCTGTTTGCTGGGTTTGCACTTTGCTAACTGGTCAAAGGTTTATATTCATGTGTCCATGGAGAACCTTTTTCTTTCTGTGGCCAAAGTGACAGCAGGTTTCCTAGGGAGGAAAACAGCTCTTTTCTTATCTTGATGTTCCCTGGGGCTTATCTGAAATCCTCCAGCATCCATGGGCTGGGTGTTGATAAGGAGAGATCTGGCAGCTCCACCAGGTCTGCACTGCTGACCAGTCCTTGATGCTCACCAATGCAGCTGAAGGGATGTGCTGCTGGGGGTTTGAGGTTCTGACTTGCTTACTGAGCTTTTTTCATCTCTGAGTGACACTTTTTCCCAATGTTTTGGTAAATCAGACCTTTTTTTGAGAGGTTGGGGTTCTCCTCAAGTCCATCACTTGCTGTAGTAGCTCTTACATTCTTCAGAACAGGAGACAGAAGCAATGCCAGTTATTATGATAACTGAAACTTTGACCTCCACAAGGGGACAAGTGCAATGTATTTCTCTCTATAAGGTTAAAGGATTCTGAACAGTTTAAAACTGAGTTTTCGTTGGTTGTGGTGATTGAATTTTTTTTTCTGAATTGGGACTTGTTGACTCATAGGCAAAACCCACTTATGGGGGTTTAATCTGTGATCAGATTGTCTTGAAAAATGCCATCTTTCAGTGTGCAAGTTCTATGGCTGATCAAAGAGTGATCAAAACCGGTGTATGAAGAAAACTCAAACTTTGAGAAAGTTCAGCATGAATGGTGTGGCCCTAGATTTGAATTACATGGATTTTTATAAAAGCAAACTTCTCCTTCAAATGCTGCAACCAAAAGGTTTTAGTTTTGCAAATTTCTGGATACGATTTTTAGTGTTAGGTTTATTCCCATTCCTTAAGACTTGGTATGAGAGAAAATCCTCACCTTGAGTGCCTGGTAAATCCCTTAGATTTTGATCATCTGCCAGTCAATGTCCCATCAGATGGCAGTGAATCTATAAATGTATTGCTTTAATGATTGTTTTTAAATTATTTTTTTAACTACCAGCCACTTAATTTGAATCTATCAGTGGCAAGAACGTAAATCTTGCAGCATCTAAATGAAGGTTTTTGTCAGACACCCCTAACCCATGTTGACTTGCTTTTCTTCATGAGGTTCTTTCACTGTTCTGTGCCAGTAAGTCTGTGCTTTAACTTGACAGTAAATTCAAAATCAGATAAACTTGGAAAGAATTAGAAGTTATATTAGCACTGCTTGATGTGTTTGCAATTCCCCAATTTCTGTTTGAATGCCCAGTTTAGTTGGGTGGTGCATTTCATACGTGCTGCAGAATGTTTGGGGGGCTGATGGCAGGACCTGTTTCTGAAGGGGGCAAACCTGGCCCTGCAGGGTCCATAGGTGGGCTGAGCCAGTCTGAGTGCATGGGCCACCTTGGGAAAAGGTGGAGTGGCCCCTCTCAGAAGGTGTCTGTGCTGTCTCAGGTCATGGTGTGAGCTGAGGAATAAGGTTATTCCTGAGGCTGTTTGAGCTGATGCCGTGCCCTTATCCAGCTCATCATGACTCGCGGGTGGGAGTCCTGAAGAGGGGCTGGGATCACAGGATTTGTCTTTTCCTGACAACCTCCACTGACTTAAAGTGCTTGTGAATCTGAGCACTGTTGGGTTTAAACCATATCTGCAGTTCCAATAGCAGGAGCACCTGACAGGAGTTCACACTAAGTTTGTGTTCGAGCTCTTCAACCTGCAGTATTTTTAAATGCAATTGCCTGAAAAAACATTTGCTATCAGTGGAGCTAAAAAGCACAAAAAGGCCCAAGCCTGACCTTTGCAAGGAATTGTTATCCATGCTTGGTGAAGCACAAGTCTGCACCCTTTATTTCCTCTTGGCTGGATTAGTTTGAGTATAACCTTAAAAGTGAGCCTGTGCTCAAGTGCATTCCCGAGTCGTGGCCTCAGCTCTGCCTCAGAAGGAGGACACTGATCTCTTCTTGCCTTTTGACCTTCTTAACCACCACAGAAATGCTGCACCTACCTCTGCAAAAGCAGTGTTTGGCTTTCCTGCCTGACACTGGCAAATCTTGAAAGCATTCCTTGAAGAAACTGTATTGGAGATGAGTGGGTGAGGTGAGGGCCAGGCCTATTGGACACACTCTTCTTGAAACATGGTTGTGTTGTGAAATGTGTGATTTATCCAGCTAGGTGTACTTTTTATGACACTTTTCCTAAAGTTATGTGCTGTTGTTGGTCAGGTATTAACTCTTCCTCCAAATGCAGCAGGGGGAGGACACTACTAGCAGGGTATGATGCAGAAACTGTGACTGAGTAGGAACAGATCAAGTCCCAAGGCAGAATTTTCACACCAAGCACAGCAGGTTTGATAACCCAAGTAACCCACCTCAGTTCTCCTACACAGCAGCTGTTAGAAATGCATAATACTTTGGAGAAAGCTTGGGAAATTGGAAAAAATGCTTGACAGGTGGATAGGAATAAACACATCATTTTGGTAGAAGGATCAATTTGAATGTCCCCAGTTCAACAGGAAACACAGTAAATAATTAAATTCTCTATTTGCTTTACTGTCTCTTTGCCTGAAGAATAGAAGTTGCAGTTTCTTCAATATGAACAGTAAAACAAGTAGAAAGGGACAGGATTTTGCAGAGTGAATGGCTGTAGTTGTCACAGAAATAAGGAGATACTAAGATTTTAAGGAGCAACCAACAAATTATTTCTATTGAATTCCTCTCTGTATGAGTAGCTTCAAGCCATGGCAAGGCACATAAAACCATGTTCTTAAATAGCATTTTTTATCTATAATTTTGGCAGTTTTATACATCTCCTGCTTGGATTTTCTGGTGACAAATATGGCAAGAGTTTTAAGCTTTGCTGTTTTTGAAGCATTCACAGCTGAATTCAGGTGCCTGGTGTTGGTGGCTCCAGGAGCAGCCTTGTCCTTGTTGGGAATGTTTCTCTAATCCATGAACCCTGTTGGACCTTCATATGTTTGAGGCTTTGCTAATCCAGCAGCTAAACCTGCCTGGTGGCACTCAGAGTTGTTGGAGAAGAGGAAAAAAATGCACAGAATGATAGGATTCACTTTTTTTTTCTTTAATTCAGGCCAGAATTCAGGAGCTGCTGAACTGCTGTGTGTATCAGGGAAGATCAGTCCAAGCCAGTACTGGCTGGCAATGCTAACACAGCTGTTTTCAAAAGTTATACCAAGTTTTGTTTTCATGTAAATTTAAAAAAAAAAGTTAAATTTTAGATAGAGATCCCTTGGGGTCTGGCTGTCCTAAGAAATAGCAGAGTATCTTATCACACAGTGACAGGTAACAGGAGATACACCTACTGGAAACATTAACAAAAATACGCCTAATGAAACTGGAAACCACAATCTTTTGTGATACCTCACCTGATCTTAGAGCTCATCTATTAAAAATACCCCACAAATTACAACTTGTAAATAAATTGAGTCTTAAAATGTCTTTTTCAGATCATCATTTAATAAATTGCTTCTAAATGTGCCGTCACATCAAATACCTGAGCAGAGCATTTGTGTTTCCACAGCAGTTCTGCAAACTTTGCCTCCTGTGCTTTTATACAACTTGTATCTTTGGGCTGTGCAAAACGTGAAACATAAAATTGTGCTTTAAGTCTCTCTTAAATCTCCTGAGTTTTTCCTCTGCTTCCCTCCCCGTCAGATGCCGAGTCATCGTGTTTGTGCAAATCGTACATCACTCTCTGGAAATGGTATAATTTATTTCGAGGTGCTGACTGCCACATTTTATCTGCTAAACTAAGCAAAGGCTAAACTGGCCTTGATCAATGTGCTCCAGTCGAGGGTGCTGCCAATTCACTGGCTCTGACCTTCCCTGCGTGTTCAAGAGCCTGAACGACAGGGAGGGTCAATGGCAATTACACCATTTAAGAAATTCATGGAGAGTGAGGCAGCTCAATAACTCCCAAGGATTTAGAGCAAGCTTGATTTATTTTCCCCTTTTATTTCCTCCCCCCCTTCCCTTTTTTTTTTAAATATCAGTATCATCACTTAGCAAAGATTCCTTCATTTGCAGTGAATGAATAAGGCAGATGTAGTAGCAGTGAGTTCAAATAAATAAAACCTGCCTTTGCACTTCTAAAAATGGGCTTTTAGGCCCTCTGGAGAATGTTATTAAAGAATGTTGATAATAATTACCTGGTGATTCTGAAGCTCTTACATTAATACAGGCTGTGATACTGGTCTTCATTGGACCAGCCTAACAGAATTGAATCCTGTTTTCTCAATCCAAACCTCTTAACTTTGGCCAACAGAAGATGTTTAAAAATGCAGCTTGTTGTAAGTACACACATATCATAAAATATTTTTGCAATGTGTATTGGTTTTGGGTGCTTCTGAAAGTCCTCATGTTTGAGTGTGTGCCCTGGAACTGCATTTTCAAGGTATTTCAAGTTCAAAAATCAGACCCCAAAGCAACCAAACCCCGTTAATTTTGTCTCCTAAGCTGTGTGAGATGCTCTTAGAACTTGAAGTGCTGTTGGATTTCAACATGAAGCAAAACAATCTTGGCTTTGCACATCAATGGGTGTTCTGGGGGTTTCCTCAAGGACACAATATGGAGAAGAGTTGATGGGACAAAATTATTCCCCGTTTTGTAACTGACCTCTTCAAAGAATCCAACTGTCCTGAGTAAGCTCTTTGTGCTTTAACCTTGTGATATGAACGTTTCCGAGCCATTTAATCCAGTGCACAAGGCAGGAATAAAATGAAACCCTGTCTCAGCAGCCAGAATAGTTTTGTCTCAAGCCTTTTAATTAAAGATCACTTTCTACTTCGTCCTTCCCTGCACTGTGTGTCTGCCATGTACTCACTTCTTGGGTGTAAATATAACTGTGTAGACATGTGTGTGTATATATATGTATAAAACTGTGTGTCGTGGTGAATTTCAGTCTTTGGTTTTTAAACTTTTGTTTAAAAGCTGTTTTTGTGTAGTCCAGGGGCAGGAATTGGTGTGTGGAGTTGGAAATCCTTGTGCAGGAGTTCCTGCTCACAGTTGTTACTTTGCCATCAGCATGTGTGAACCAGCATTGGTGTTCCCTGCCTTGCAGGGGTGCCATCAGGTGGGTGTTGCTTCTGCCAAGTCACTTCAATATTGGCCAAAAATGACCATTTTCCTGGGATGTCCTGAGTTAAGGGCTCGAATCTGTGAGTGTCCAGCACTGCCATGTGCGACTGGCACAGTGGCATTGAATGTAAAGGCATTTTGGACTTGTGAGGCCTCATTTCTGCCCTGGCTTGGCCACTGGTGTGGGTGTTGGGTCGTGCCCAGCCCTCTCCATGCTCCCCAGGGGTGCCAAAGACAGACAGCCATTATGTGGCTCCCAAACCAAGCAGCATTTGCGGGCTGGAGGTCTCTAAGATGCTTTTGTTCCCTTCATCGTCTGAATATTCATTTATGCGTCAAATTGCACGTTTCTTTAGAAGAGGACTGAAGCTTTTCAGTGCTTAGATTGAGATGCAGAAATGAATCATAAATCACTTGAAGAATTCTGTCTTTAAGTCCCCGTGTTGCAGTTGCTGGAGGAACTTGTATTTAAGCAACCATCATCAGTGTTTTTTAGGGCAGGCTTTGTTTGCCACAGTGAATTTGGGAGCACCTGCATGAAGGAGACATGTAAGAAAAGTTGTTTAATATAAGCTGAGATTTCTCACAAAGTGCTGCCCTTCTGCTTTGTCCAGTTTCCTTCAGGTTCATGTTTGCAGCAGGACTTCCAGGAGTCAGGAGACCTTGGGTTTGGGTTTGGTTTTGGGAACTGTGGGCACCATCTTCAAACATCTCACAGGAAAGTGGTTTGACTCCCCCCAGTTGTGTGATTCAGGACTTCTTGCATCTGGTCAGGCTTAAGGACCTATAAATGGATCTTTGCATGCCAAATACTGGCTTTATTTATATGAACAGTTACCTTCTTATGCCTCTATCTGGCTTTTACTCAAGCACTGTTGTGGTGGGTGAGGTTGACCCTTGGCTGGCCAACAGGTGCCCACCACACTTGATCTGTCACTCCCCTCCTCAGCTGGACAGGGGAGTGGAAATACAATGAAAGACTTGTGGGTCGAGATAAGGACAGGGAGAGGTCACTCCATCACAGGCAAAACAGTCTTGACTTGGGGAAATTAATTTTTTAGCGATGAGGTCAGAGAAGGGTAGTGAGAAATTAAACCGAATCTTCAAACACCTTCCCTCCACCCCTCCCTTCTTCCTGGACTGAACTTCCCTCCTGATTTTTCTCTGCCTCCTCCCCTCAGGTGGCACAGGGGGATGGGGAATGGGCCTGCAGGGGCACAGCTGCCTCACCAGGGTCCTCCCCATGGGCTGCAGGGGAATCTCTGCTCCTGGAGCTCCTTCTGCCCTATCCTGAGTGTGTCTGTGGAGCTGCTTCTCTCACAGGTTTTCACTCCTCTCTCCAGATGCAACAGTGCAGGAACTTTTCCACCTCCTTAGACATGTCATCCCAGAGGCTCTGCCACCATTCCTGGTGGGTTCACCCTTGGGCCGCAACGGGACCATCCTGGAACTGGTTGGAATTGGCTCTGTTGGACATGGGGAAAGTTCCAGCAGCTCCTCAGGGAAGAAGGGGAAACTCAAAATAAATACAGTGGGTGTGTCCTCACAAAGCATTCGGGACTGTCACTTCTCTGGTCCTCAGGGTCTGCGCCCACATTTTGGTTCTGTCAGGGTTGGTGGCAGAGCCTTTTGGGCAGGGTCTTATCGTGGTAGCTCAGACAGAGCTCAGAAACTGCCCAGAGATGAAGGTGATGCAGGTGGTATCATTCTCTCCATTTTCCTGCAATACAATTTCAATTTTCCTCACAACAAATAAATTCCAGCACCTGGCCTGGCTGTCTGGGGCCACAGTTATTTTTTATGCATGTGTTTCATTGCACTAAGCTGTGAGCATTATTTGAATTTGTATGGAAATAATTTCACTGGGGAAATAATTAACTACAGTCTGGAGTGTGTGAATGTATGAAGAAGATGCTGTTACTGGAGAGACACATTCTTCATATGATGAATGCTCTGGGGTCTATTTGAAAAGTGTGGTGGAGAAGAGGCAAAATTATTCTGTTCTTATTTGCTTCTCCTGTTGGTGCCACAGACACATCTTTTTTATACTGAATTGCTGATGGTGGATTTTAATAAATCAATAAAATACTGTCCAGAGGGAGCTGGTTAATGAATGGAAATGAATGTCCTTTGGAAAATTATGGCTGGAAAGAGGTGCAGAAGTGGAACCAACTTGCACAGTTACTTGTGAATATCAAGAACATCTCAGTGAACCCAGAAAATCACTTCTATGGAACTTTGTGCCCAATAACTTCATCCTAATTGGAAATACCTGCAGGACAGTTGATTTCAGGTCATAGTTAAAGTTCCTAAGGAATGGGTGAGCCTGGGAAGTGCTTGATTGGCACCTTCTTTGGTAGGCACAGTGGACAACCTTGCCAAGACAGCTTTGTGTCGAGTCTGTGAAGTTCAAACTCATCCAGGTGATGAATTTTTAGCAATTTCAGGGGGGCAGAGAAGTGAAAGCAGGAATGGACTGTAGGAAGGTGTTTACAGGAACTCAGTAGTGTGAGGGCATGCAAAGAACATGCCATTTAAGGAAGGGAGAATGTAGGAAAGCATTATTAGTGGATGATTGAGAAAAACAAAAGTAGTTTTTTGTTAATTTCTTTGAAGTTGACTATATTTTCTATGAGAAAGACATAATTTTATCCCTAAAGTGATTTTCTTCCATGTTTTTTTTCCCAGATGCCTTTGGCCTGCTGGCTGTGTTGAGTGGACTGGTACTTTGGGTTCTTTGGTATTTCTTGAGTAGTTTGTTTATTGCCTTTTGTGTACACTTGAAATGTCATCGAGGGCATGGACATTTCACCAGGTTCAGACTGCTTGGAATTCTGCCTTGAGTAGCTGCATTCTGCTTTTCTGTGCTGTCTCAGAGGAACCTTATGTTGGTGGGAACAAAAATGAAGCAAAGCCAACAGGATTTTTTGAAGGAGGTTGATTGGACTTATTTGGGGAGCTCTAGAGTGAAAGGATTTAACTTCTCTTGCCTTATGCTATAACTCAGGAGCAAAGCCATGGAGGGATTGCAGAAGTATTGAATCCTCTTCATTTCTTGTAGCCACATGAAAGAAATCCTCACCACTCAGAATAACATTTAATACACTGCTCTGTTGAATGATAGCCCAGTTCCAAAAGCAGCATTCCAGTTGACACTTTTTGAGGGAGAAATTAGATTAGCCTCTTAATAATCAGGAATTAGAAAACATTTTTCTGTTCTCCGTTAGGGCTTGTGGCCATCAGTTGCTTGTGGTTTTAATGTGTCTCCTTTAGCTTTCTTCATTATGACCTTTTTTCCCTTCCAGAGTCATGCATTTTAATCTAGGGAAGTGGGACTTGCACAATTTAATTCCCTCTGTGATCTTTTCTCCTGCTTGCCCCCTCCCTTTGCAGCCTCCTTGCCCCAGTCCTCCTCACAGCTTCTGAATCTGTTTTATTTTATTGAATCTTGTGGCCCCTTTTAACCATTATCTCGCTGGTGAACCCCAAGGTTCTTGTAAGTTCACTGAATGTTGCCACCTCGATGAAAGGGATAAATCAGGTTAGTTCTTTCATCAACAAAAAAATTTGCAGTGGGAGCCCATTCTCTCTTAAACCTGTCAGTGCATCTACCACATAAAAAGAAGCAAAACATAAGTCAGGGGAAGCTCTTGTGTTACTAAACTCCAGCAACTCCAACCACTAAACAGAAAGCCGGAGGAAAACGGCCTCGTTAGTGCTTCCTGAGCTTTACTTAACAGGCTCCAGGGGAAATGAGCACCATCCACCAGAGCTGAATACTGTTCCAAATGCTCCAGATTATTTTCTAACTTGTATTGCTCATGATCTGTATAAATTGGCCAACATCTGCGAAGATGCTAAAAAAAGTTCCTGCTCCTGGAAAATTTGAATATTCTCCTTCTGCAACCTGCCTTGTTGCTTCCCTCTCTCTCTTCTGCCTTGCTGAGCCTTCTGCCAACTCTGCTGCCAGCTGCTTTCAGGTGACGTGAGCTCACTTCAGATATTCCAAAGCTGCTGAACTTTGTCATACGTGGTAATTTCTAGAAGCAAGATGTTCTTTTGAGTCTAAAGTATTTGAGATATATATATATCTATATATAGATAGGTAGAGATGCGTGTGTGTGTCTGTGTTCATCTATATATTCCTTATACCACAAGTATTGAAAAGACACAACATGCCATTTTTAAAAAAATTCTGCTGAAATCCTTGCATATTTATGACTGTGCTTAGCTATATTTAGTTTGTGTGATTGAGTTCTTTCAGTTTAAACAATAAGTGTTTAGAAAGAGGCTGTTCAGCAGTGGGCCACGTGCCTTCCTCTTGCATGGCATTTTTGTCCCATTATCCAGCAGTGGATGTCAGTGGAACAGAGGCATGGAGAGAAAATGCACTCTGCAAGCTCCAGAGGGTATTGACTTGGGCAGCAATGGTAATACTTAATATGTGTCTTTCCTGATCACAGTAGGACTCAGGAATTTTGGAGGTCAGTGTGGAGTTTCTCACAACTGTGGAATAAATGTGATAGTGCCTCTTTGTCCTAGGCTGAATTTTTGTGAAGAAAGAAGCTGTGGCTTTTTCCAGGGAAGGCATAATGAGTTTCTAATTTTATGTTTTTAGATCACAAGGGATAATTTACTTGCCCTTTTCTTATGGCTCTTGTCAGAATTCATGTTGCTTAATCTCCCTGCTCTTTTATTAAAAATCACCTTTGTATTTACCTCAGGCTGGGAGAGACTAATCTTAGCTCCTGGTAATTAGTGCTTATTTAGTTCTTTGTGCTCCATTCCTGGCCGACAAATGCATAATACAGAATATGCATATTTTATCTTCACAGTAAGCTAACAATCCAATCAATGAAAAGCCTTTTTTTTTCTCCCCTCCATAGTTCCTATCTTGCCTTTCCTCCCCCATCACACAAACCTGTGGCTGTACTAATAACATAAGAATCAATTAGACTGTGCTATCGCAGCGATAGCAAGGACAGGGATGGATAGCAGGGGAACCTGTGGGAAGCTGAGCACACACTGGCAGAAGGGTGTGGGGAGGGAACAGTTCCATCTGCTGCCAGGCTGTGGCTCTTTCCAGGGCTGTGTTTAGCAGCAGAGAAAGCCACCTCCTGTGACAGCCCCTGGGGTGCATCCACATGGAATGCAGGTACGGCCTGGGCTCCTGCTGTTGGCACCCCTCTACCCCTCTCCTGCAATCCCAGACACATCCACAGCTCTCCTGCTGTTCACAAATGTGCATGGGAGGAATTCGTCCCACAGGAAGAATACATTCTCTCCTTTAGGCTGGCATGGGAAAACTGGGGATACCTCCTAACTGAAGGCAGCAGCCTCACAGCTTGTGACACCTGGGAGCTCACAGGAGTCTCCCAGCTATTCAGGGATCCAAGGGAACATGGCTCCATCTAGTCTGCCTGCTGAAACCTGCTGCTCCTGGGGAATTCAGGGATACAGAAGGGATCTATATGGTCTACAAGGGTGATAGCCAAGTTCAGTGCATCCCACAGGTAAGGTGTGCCATGCAATTCTTGAATTATGTAGAATCACAGAATCTCAGAATTGTTTGGGGTTGGAAGGGACCTTAAAGATCATCCCATCCTACCCCCTGCAATGGGCAGGGACACCTTCCACCAGCCCAGGTTGCTCCAAGCCACATCCAACCTGGCCTTGGACACTCCCAGGGATGGGGCAGCCACAGCTTCTCTGGGCAACCTGTGCCAGGGCCTGCCCACCCTCACAGGGAAGAATTTCTTCCTCATATCCAATCTAAAGCTGCCTTCTGGCAGTTTAAAGCCTCTCCTCCTTGTTCTATGCATGCCTTTGTCCCAAGTCCCTCTCCAGCTCTCTTGTAGCCCCTCTAAATACTGGAAGGGTCTCTCAGGTCCCCCCAGAGCTTTCTCTTCTCCAGGTGAACCCCCCCAGCTCTCTCAGTCTGTCTCCACTGCAGAGGTGCTCCAGCTCTCGGAGCATCTTCATGGCCTTCTCTGGACTTGTTCCTAGAGGTCTCTGCCTTCTTATATGGGGGTCCCCATATCAGTAAGATGGGATCATTTTTACCTGGATAAATCCTTCTTGTTTTAAGACCGTGCTGGGGAGCACAGGGAGCAGGAAACAGTCAGCTGATGTAATTTGGGAGTACATTTAAAGAAGTGAGGTTGGGTTTTTATGTGTGATTTTGGAACTTTTTGGAAAGGTTTGCTGCTGAAGATGTAAATCTAAACCATAGGTAGTTAGTTTGAAGAAAGATGTGCAGAACCGCAGGTTTAATCCCAGACAGCAGTTCCCAACCATCAGCAGTGGTTTCCTGCCACTAACAGGGCAGAATTCCTCCTGCAGTTTTCTGCCTTGGAGTTCAAAGCATGAAGTCCAACGGACAGGGAAAGTGGCAAGCAGCCCAGTAGAGACTCCACTTCATTTTTGGATTTCATTTCCCTTTTCCTGTACTTCTGTGAACACCCAAAACCGTTCCCATTGTTTTTGTGGGTTTCGATTTCCAATGGCAGCAAAGGCTGAGTCGTTTCCTGAGGGGTTTCCGGTGGTGCCTTTGGATTGGACACAGCGGCATCGGCCAGTGCAGAGTCACAGGGGCTGATAAAGTCACTGATAAGCCTTTGGATTTTACTTGCCAGGAATCAGAGAGTGGGAATGGTCCTCTCTCCCGTCTCTTATCGGCAGTTGGATTTTGTGACACGAAACAGGATCAAGAGCTGGACTTTGTCAAGCTGCACCTTTACAGAGATGTGGGATGTCACAAGCCATCTCCTCCAGTGAAAATCCTCCTCAACTGATGGGCTGAGATGCAAAGATGATGAAAAGATGGAAGATAGGCACAGTCCACTGCTTCAGATAAACCTGAGTGACAAAAAACGTGGCTGAACAAGCTCAGTATTTCCAAGTGAAAGTAAAAACCTGGCGAAGTTTGTGATTGCAAATTCTCCTGCATGCATGGAAGTACAGCAGCACATTGCTAAATCCAGTGGAACAGGGTGTAAATCAGGTGGAACAGCCACGCTGTTCAGGATAGTGGATTTGAAATTTCAGAAAACCTTGTTTCCAAGATCTTCTCAGTTCTTCTTAGCCTTGTGTTCAAGGAGCCTCCCTTCACCTGATGTGCTTTTGCTTTACTGGGAGGTGTCGTGTTACTGACTCACTTTCCCTTCACCTTCTTTTGTGTATTTAAGTTACTTTGGTAAGGAACTTAAATGTTTTTGATAATTCTGTTTCTCCTTTTGTCTGCTAGTTCCTCTTTTATCCTCTACCTCCTTCCAGTACCTTTTGAGCCCATCTACCAGTTTCCAATATACCTGAAGGCAGAGAAAATGCATCAACTCACTAGAAATGGCTCAGTGAAGCCAGTGAAAGTCACTGACTGTCTGGAGGGAAAGGGTTCAAACTGATCTTCTTGTGGAGGGAGAGGCAACCTCAGACTGGGCTGAGGACACTGGAGAAACATATGGAAGAAATGCTGGGTATTTTAGGGCAAATAAAGATACTGCCAGGGAGAGGGGTTTCAACAGGAGTTTCAGGGTAGTAGAGAAGTGGTGCAAATCTTCAGGGGCTTGGAGGAACTGGGCGATGCAGCAGTGTGAGTGATTACTGGGAATATACCACTGAGAAGGACAAAGAGCAAGGACTGCTAATGATGGATGGAGCCTGTGTATGGGATGTAGGGCACAAAACCACAGGAGAGCTTTTCTTGTTCCACTGTGGGCAGGAAGACTTTTTTTTTCTGGTGGCACCCAATTAATTGTAGTTGGGTTTGATAAATGTTAATGTATTCCTATGTCACAAAAGTGCTGTGTTAGCATGTGTCTGGCTGCCATTTGTGGAACTGAGGCAGCAGTTTTGCTGTGCAAGGAGGTCTGCTTTTCAAAGGGTGGGACATGAACTCCTGCTGACTCCTTCCCTTTGGGTCAGCTGCCGGCTCTGCTCCTGCAACAGCATTACGTTGGCAAATCCAGAAATCATTCCTCCCTCTAAGCAGTTTGCTGCTGCAAAGGAAGGAAAAGTCTTTGCCTATAGCTGGTTTTAGGATGTAAGCTTTCTAAAAAGGCTTTTTTTTTCCCTCTGGGGTTTTTTCAGGCACTGCATCATCCTTGTAGGCTGGACCAATCCATTTTTATGTGTTTTCTTGACAGTTACTGTTTTAGCTGGCCAATATTGATTAAAGCATTTTGATATAAATATGAGCTGCCACAGAATCTCTAGGAAGGTCCCTTCCAACCCAAACCATTCCATAATTCTGTGGTCCAAGTCGAGATGGCTGTGCTCAGTCAATTTACACCTACAGGATAACTGTGCTGTTGTGTGTATTTCTAGAATGTACTAGGGCTTTTTATATGCTTCATAGTCCAGTAAAGTAAGGAACATTTGGTGATGACTTATTTAATTTGCAGATTTCCTAAATCTTTATTAATGCTACAATTTTGCAGCTTCTTTCATTGACTGTGTGAGTCGAAACCAAAAATAGGGCAAACAGGATTTGCAGGCTTCAAGCTGCAAGTAATTAAGGAGTTAATGCATGTAATTGATGAGCAAATGGGAAAAGCATAGATCTGATACATAATATGTGCATAGAAATTGGAGCCTCCCTACAAGGAACCATGAAACAGAACTGAATAAACAGCAAAACTGGAAATATATTCGGTGTTGCTACAATTATTTTTGCAAGCACCCAAGACCAATAAGGGTATAAACTGGAGATTGCAGCATTACATCAGCAGTAATAGAATGCCCTTCTCTTTACATTTAAAAGTAGTTACCATATGGTTATTTCTGAGCCCTGCTGTGACTCTGATTTTGATGGAGCATCTGTTTGTGCTTCCTGTGTCCTTTGGTGTAAGTGTGCAGCTAATGGAGCTGCTTTCCCAGCAGCTGGATGTGAGTCCCTGGATCTCAGCAGGGCAGCCTAACGCAGGAGTCATTATATTCCTTGATGGAACTTCTTAGCTCTTTGCAGTGTTCTTTGGTGTGAGCATCTTCTGAATATCTGAGTGTTTCTTCAGCAGGTGAGGAGACTGCAAAGATGTTTTTGGTGGGATGCCTTGCTCTGTTCTGTAGTTCTTGAGCCTCTCATACATCTTTCCATTTGGTGCCCTTTCTCCAGCTGTCCTGGCCAAGGGATAGGTGACCAAGCTCATTTCAGAGTTCATTAGCACTGCTCCAAGCATCAATTAATAGTGAAATAAGAGCATGGTGGTCGTAGTGGGATAACAGTACTTTTGCACAATGAATCATTTTCATCTGCCCTCAGGGACATAAGGGATTGCCCCCCAAATGCTTCAGCTATAAACTCGGAGAGATGAAATTAGTTTGCCATCCCTGCAGCATGTTCTGCAGTAAGTAAATCACCTGCTCAGCCTGGGCTGTTGTATCTGTAACTGTTAATCAGGAGGACACTGCTGAGTGCTGGTGTAAAACAGAACAACAAAACCTCCCTGACAAACCCAGACTCAGAATAAAGAGCAGGGACACAGCACTGCAGCTTTATTTTCCAAATGAAAGTGAAGGGCCCTGTAGTTAAATTTCTGCCTTTGAAGCAGTATTGGATGTGAAAGCTTGTGCAGATGAGTACAGGAGGAGTCCGACTGACTGTCAGCTTTCATTTCTCAGTCAAAGGATGTTTCTCTCCTCATGTTGTGTAGATCAGAGTGGCTGCCACCCAGGGGGGCCCTCCACAGCAGCCTGGGCATCCATGGCACAGAAGGGAGTGCTCTGCAGGAATGCTGTGGCTCAGCACATGGTGTGGGATGGTGCCAGCCCCTCAAAGGGGGGGTCTCTCTGGGTCTGCTCTCAGTTACAACTGAGTAAAAGCATTCAAAGCAACAACCAGAGTGTAAATACCTGGAAGTTACAGTAAAAGACATGCCAAGTGGGAGTTCTGCCCAAAGATGCTTTGGGTCACGCTTGCTTTCTGGCAAACACCACCAGCAGGGGTTGGATCTTGCACTGATGGGAACTTTTCGAGGTGATTGGATTTCACGTGGCTCTTGTGCAATCTCTGTGTTTCAGTGTCTCTGTCCCTTGTCTGTACAATGGGGACATACACCTTGCTTTGCCATCCCTTGTCTCTCGTGTCTGTCTGTATTTCATGCTGTTTGTGGCTGAGAGTGTCTCTTTTTAGTGTGTGCAAATCGTACCTGATCTCCAGCTTTGCTGAGTACTGATGAAAGGGCTGATCAAAAGCATCTCCATATACACAGCTGAGGCTGTGATCACATGAATTACCCTTGGAGAGTCTGTTTTCTATGAAGAAACTGTCTGAGTAAAAACAGGCAAACAAACCCCTGCAAAAAGATGATGTTCAAGAATGTAAATGTGGTTATTTATCAGTTTTGGGGTTTTTTTTTCAGCAGACCTTGCAGAGAGTTCCCAAAAGCTGTCAACACAAATGTGGTTATGGACTGACAGCCAACTCCCAATTCCATGGAATAAATTGATTCTCTTTCAGTCTTTCTGGAGCACAGTAAGGTGCTGAACAGAAGGAAACTGCATCCCATTTGCTACTTTGGTTGGCTGGTTTTGTTCTTTTTTTACATGAAAAGACACATCCTAGCTGTATGTACTAACAAGTTTAAAAAAAAAAGAGTTATCCTCAATGTACTTCAGAGACCAGGGATTAAAAGGAGCTTTAGTCTCAGCTCATTAATTGTGCAGGCTGAGGATATACAAGCAGTGCTTTTGTACCTGTGGACTGAAAGAGCCCCAAGCTACAGTGCATAGTAGGTACTGCAGACATTCTTTAATGTTTGTAGCATACATAGAAATCTTGGGCAAATTGTGCTTCAGAAATGCCAAGTATCTTAGAATATTTCAATTTTTTCAAATATTTCAAAGTCAAATTCATTGAAATTGCTCCTCTGGTTTGGAAGGTGATGGTCTTGAACATAAGGAGAGATGGGTGCAGAATTCACAGAGTGCAGGTTACTAAACTATGCCAGTCCTTTGTTTCTTGCCAAGAATTTAGAATTACATGTGAGCATATTTAAAAATTAAAAATCCATCAATTAATCAGAAGTGATAAAATATTTAGGAAGTGCATTGCAGAGCTCAGCTCATTCAGCCCAATGCAGTGAATGTGCTGCCCATTTTTCAGTTGCCATACCCAGCTGAAGATGTCAGAAGGACCCCCATGCCAGACCAGGGGGGAGGAACTCAGGCTGGGCCATCTCCCTGCTCCATGTGTGGAGGGCAGCTCTGCTCCCTTCCTTGTTGCAGTAATGCTCTTTCCCTTTTCCCAGCAGAACAAGCAGCTCAGCACAATAAACCTGATCCCCACCCCAGTCAGGCAGTGGCCCCCGGTGACCTGCCCTGCCGGGTGTGCAGAGAGGAGCTGGAGTTGTGTGGTGAGGTGTGGGAGGAGGAGACAGCCTGACCCAGGGAAGGGGGTTAATGCAGCTTTCCCAGGAGCAGTGGGATGGTTGGAGGGCTCCAGGTGTCCTGACATAGCAGCAATACCCCACCTGAAGGCTGCCCCTGCTTGTCTCTCACCACTTGCTCTGACAGTGAAGAATCATGTTCTGCTGAAAACCAGCATGGAGTTATTTAATCTATAAGAAGAAAAAATTATCTTGTTAATATAATATATATACTATAAATAGAAACACCTGATACTAAACAAATATAATAATAATGACGTATTCTTGTGCAGCATTAGGAATTTCTTCAATTACTAACCTGTTTTGTGACCAGCCAGGAAAATGAAATATCTGATCTCTCCCACTGCTGACTAGCAAACTGCCTAATTTTAAATTGCAGGAAAATTTTTGGTGGCTCATGTTCAGAAACCCTTTTGTGCTTTGCAGGTCACAGTGCCAGTGGGCTTTTATTACCATGAGCACACCCATCCCAGGAGTCCTAACGAATTCCCTGGAAAGCATTAGCCTTTCCATTGGACTGGGCTTTGCCCTGTAAGCTCCCTGGAGTTGCCTTGCAGCCTGTTGGCCAGAGCTGGCAGGATGTCCTGCTTTCCTGGGATATCAATTGGCACTATCCAAGCACCATCTGCTTGAAACCTTCTGCTGCCAGTGGAAGTTTACACTTGAAACGGGCCTAGATCAGATCCACACATTGCTGTGCTTCTTGATTGTTAAGTGGTTAGGAATCAGAAGGAAAAATAGCTGGGTATTTTGTCTTTGGATATAGATTTGCAGGTAGATTAATACTATATTAGTAATCTGAAAAAAATATGCCTATATGGGTTAAAATACTATGTCACTTTTTCTCGGCACCCAAAAAAAATTGTCTTTCATAATATCCTATAATAATTAACAAGGACATATCTGAGATTTAAAGTCTATCTTCTAGGATATACTGACTGTGAATTAGCCAAAAGCAGCAAGAGGAATAGTACAGCAAACCCAATTAATCTTCTTTACTTTTTTTGCTGCAGTGGTTTAAAATAAAACCCCCCAAACTTTCCCATGATCTTTAAGAAAAATACTCCCACATCGGAGACTTCAGAAGGAAAACTCTTATTGTAAGCTCACAGCAGGGCATCAACTCCCAGCAAGGCAAGGGGATAATACTATCTGCAAATTGAGCAAATGTCCTTGCCTCTCCAATCAGCCAGTATTTGAAGGGTATTATCCTTGCTAAACTTGTCATCCACTTTAAATGGAAGTTGGGCTGCAAATGTACATACTCTGCTTAGCGTGACTTTTGAAGAGTTGCCTCTGCAGTTTAGAGGTTGGATTTAATTCCTAAAGACCTCTCTTTGCTGCAGCTTTATTTAATCTCTGTTTATTTGCTTTGCCATTCTCTGCTTTATAATCTGTGCAGTGTGTAAGGAAGCTACTGATGAATAACTAAAGTAAACAAGAAATGTCTTGGGTGGGGAAAAAAAGCTCAAAAGTTGAATATCAATCAGATTCAGGAAAGTTCTGTTGTGAAGTAATCAGAAAATAACTGCTGCTACTGCATGTTGGGGGGCAGAAGTAACCTTTTTGATGTGGAATAGAAAGATTGATGTGCTAGAATATTTAGTGAAATTGTGGGCCATCCTCTCCAGCCAGTGCATTCCACATAATTAAGAATCATAGAATGGACTGGGTTAAAAAAGCCCTCCGAGATCAAGTCCAACCCTTGGGCCAACTGCAGTCCAGCTTGAGTTGTGAAAGCTTCTGTTTGTTGTTGCTGTCAGTTGCCCATTTGACTCCTTTATTTTGTCATACTATAGTGATTTTAAAGTGGAATAAGCCCAAATATTTGTTAGTCTCATAAATACCATTGCTTCCTCATCCAAGGGCTTCATTATCTACCTCTCTTTCAACCCTTAAATAGGAACTATAGTCTTCAACAGCCTTAGCTAAGTCAATGGATGCAGCATATGAGGCATATTCCCCCTTTTAATATGTATATAATAAATCTATTCTCCATATATAAATATGTACCTTATGTATATCCTGTGAGTGGCTGAAACAGCCTGGCACCAGCATGTAGGTGCTGTAAGAGCAAGGAATTGTTTCCTCATTAAGCCTTTGATTTTTGCCGGTCATTTCCATGAAGCACAGGTGGAAACATCCTCTAAAGAGCAAATCCTGATGCTGGGGGACTGCACAGCGCCTTTGCTTTGGTTGTGGCTCCTCATGGCTCGCTTTGCATCTCCAGAGTGTCTGCACCATTTCTCTTTAGCAAAACACATCCATATTTGATGGCTTTGCATCAGGAATTCACCCCTTCTCCCTCAGTGTGTGGGAAGGGCTGGCAGCTGGGGATTCCCACCAGAGCCCATCTTCCCACCTCCCTGTGTGCTCCAGATCAGCACTTTGGCTCGTCAGGGAGCTGTTAGGATTTAAAACTGCAGCTTTATGAACCAGAAAGCACTGTACCTCTGAGCCAGAGGGGATTTGGTAGATTTAGTACCCTGCTCCTCAGTTTCGAAGTAGAAATGGGATTCTCTGGAAGGACTGACTTAAAATGAGCTAAAGAATTTAGCTGTTTGATTACTCAACTGCATACCTAAAATCTTGTCACTCTGGCTTTTCATAGATTCAATTGGATTGGAAAAGCCCTCCGAGATCATCAAGTCCAACCCTTGGTCCAACTCCAGTCCCTTTACCAGATCATGGCACTCAGTGTCATGGCCAAGTTCACTTTAAAAACCTCCAGGGATGGGGAATCCACCCCCTCTCTGGGCAGCCCATTCCAATGCCTGAGCACTCTCTCTGCAAAGAATTTCCTTCTGATCTCCAACTTCAATTTCCCCTGGCAGAGCTTGAGCCCCCTTGTCCTATTGCTGAGTGCCTGGGAGAAGAGACCAACCCCCACCTGGCCAGAACTTCCCTTCAGGCAGTTCCAGACAGTGCTGAGGTCACCTCTGAGCCTCCTCTTCTCCAGGCTAAACACCCCCAGCTCCCTCAGCCTCTCCCCACTGCACTTGTGCTCCAGTCTCTTTTGAATGTGTTGCCTTTAGCAAGCTGAACAGGATGAAAGCCCAAAGCTTTCAGAGACTGATGGAAGTGGAGCAAGTGTTGAAGTGTTCTCTGTTCTCCTCAAGATCCAAAGGGGACCAGTACTATAGCATGGAATAGACAGGGATATTTTGCCTCCCTTCACCATCAGGTTTGATTTCTCTTTACTTTGGGTTCCAGTGCATGAAACTCTCAAAAAAGACATGGGTTGTTACACAGCTGTTGAACTTCACTCTGGAAATGGTCCTGTGTTGCTTTGGGAAATGCCAAGGGTGAACAGAGAGCTAAAGAAAAAGGAAGCCAAACAATTGCTAGAATTTCTCCTCTAAAATCTCTTGTACCAATTCTATAGGACTAAGATACCAACAGAATGTCTTTGCCTGGGCTTTTTAATCAGAAAGTGAAATAAATGTTAAAAACATGAGGATTTCCTCCCTGGTGGGATGTAACTTAGTCTCCTACCAGAAGATTTTTGGCAGTGCTCATGTATTACTATTTTTGTCACTCTTTGTATGTAAGCTAATTAATAATTCTGATGTTTTCAAACAGAAGCCTGACTAAAATCAACCCTGACAGGAATTACTGTCTGAGCTCTCCCTATCAAGAGATGAGCTTCCCTTGAAACTGGTATTTTGCTCTGGCAAGGTTGTCTCTGGTGGTTCAGATGATCCTAATGATCCTAACTTCCAAATATATGTTCATATTCAGCTTCTCTAAAGGAGAAGGTTGTTCTTTAGCATTTTCAAATCTTTGGACTTACATGGGTGAGAAGTAACAAGAGACAGGAAGAAATTAATGGGAAATGGTTGAGAAATGTCCTGTCTTTTGAGAAGCAATCTCTATTTCTAGGTGGCTCAGCAATAGTCATGAAATGTTAATTTTCTTCTTTGGGATTTGGGGCATTTTAAAAGGTAATCTAAACTGACTGGAGTCTGGTCCCGTGCATTAATTATGATAAATTAACAAAGTAGCTAAAGGGGCAGTCCAATTTTAAAAATGTAGTAACAGTGAACAAAGGAATCATCTCTAAATCCTGCACAAGGTTTGGAGTTTTCCTCTTTAGGGAGGAAGAGTAAAGAATTACTGTGGGAATCACATTAGGCACGACACTTATAATGAGGGCTCTAGCCCAGGAGTTTAATCTAATTTAAAAGCAAGAGAAGGAAAAAATAGGGCAATGTCATAAATACAATGCTTTTCATATCTTGTGCTGTAAACTCAGTGCAGAGCCTGCTGGAGAGTTTCTCTTTGTCAGAACAAGGGAGATGCCTTTCACATCGTGACTGACCATTTCCAGGCCTCTATTAATATATTTTAATAAAAGGAGTCATGTTTTCATGTGAAGCCAATGGCTCCCTAAAGCACCAGACAATAGGAGTGATTTACTGTGGGGGTGTCTGACACGTTAAATGAAGTGAGCCTGGTGAAAATACAGCCAAAGGGCAGGGCTGGAGTCCCACTGACCTAGAAATGGTGGCAGCTACCCTGTGACAAAGTCAGAAAGTACAGCACTGCACAGCAAAGGGCTTTGGGGGTTTAAAATACAAAGTAATTGGAACAGACTCGCCCTGGGATGACCCGGCTCACCATGTGTTTAGGAGCCCCTGGTGCTCCATCAGAAAACACTTCCAGGCTCTGACTCTGGGCATGGGGAGAGGGAAGTTTGCAGCTGAGAAAATGCTCCTGCTCTCCAGGAAACACTTAGAATTGCTCTGCTGTTCATGCCTGTGGCAAAGGGATGTATTAATTGGGTGGCAAAATTTCACACTTGACACCATTGGAACAGACTCAGGGAAATACAATTACTGCCATTCAGGCAATCCCAGGAACTTGGTGAGGATCCTGAGTTCAGCTGCTCCATGCACGGAGTGAAAGAAGGTGCAGCCTTCTGGGAGGGCACCTCAGCCTGCACTGAGAAGAGGAAGGGGTGACCTTGTGCACCCCCAGGAGAGAGGGATGGAAACCTCAGTCTGGACTACTGTGTGTTTGCCTGGTGATGGATGATGGTTTTCCCATATTCTGTGGGAAAACTGACATCAAATCCACAAGAAAAAAAAAGGCAGTCGGATAACCCAAATAATTTTTTCTGAAAAAATTCAGTAATGTGCACTTTGTAAGTGTGCTTTTGATAGAATGCAGTCCTTCAGCCTGTGTTTTCTTAACCAGGTCTATCTAGCTGTTATCTGGCTGTTATTACTGCTGTAGTTGCTGCATTTCTGACCCCCAAACAAGCACCATAAACTGCAGTACAATGTGGAAAATGAGTTTGTAATGTGAGGTGGATTTTGATAAAGTTCAGTTAAAGAAGGGCTTGGTTTTTGGAACAAAACTGTTAAAAAGCTACTTCCCAGGTAAAGTGTTGGCACTGGGTGGCCTGGTCAGGAATGAACCAGCTGGCAAAGACTTGGTGGAGAGAACATTGTGAGAGGCACCGTCCCTGTCCTGGTGCTTAAGCAGTGAAACAGCAAAGGCAACGTGCTCAGTTACAGAGCTCTTAGTGCAGTGTGGAGGTTCGGGCTGGGCTCTGTGGTTGGTCTTTTACAACTGGTGTAAATATTGCTCACTCCTCCCCTATAAAAACCTCTGAGTGTGTGAGAGTCAGTGCTGCACTGTAAGAAATATCAGCATTAAGGGTGGCTGAGACAATATCTACTTTCCATTTCATGCAGGAACACGGAAGCTCAAACCTGATGAAATTGTATTTCTTTTGGATAATCCTTAATTTTTTTTTTTGAAACAAAGTAACCTTACTTAAATACATGTAACCTGAGTACATGAGCCCTCCAAACTCTCTGGATGACATCCCAGAACATTTTATCTTCTAGTGTTGCACGAAAAGACTTTCTCAATTCTTTAATAGAAAATAATACTTGCACTGCAGGTGTCTGGGAGTATTTTATTTGATGGAGCTTGTGTTAACAGGAGAGAACTTGGTTAGCTGAGGTGACAGCAGTTCTAACAGTGAGCTCCTTCTGCTGAATGCTTTCTCTTGGAAAAAAAGGTGCTATACAGTCCAGGAGCAACACCTGGTTTCTATAGGCAGGGCTTTTCTGCTGGGCATCTCAGGTACCAAAAGTGGCTTCCAGCCTCCTCCACACATTCTGGGGCAGTTTTCAGAATCAAATAGACTTCCATGTGCCTGGGTATTTGCAATAAGCTCCAGTGACAAACAGTTCCCTGTGACATTTAAGCAGGATTGTTGTCCCTTATGGATTCTTGGCTGAGAGCAAATAATTCAATGTGTTACCACAGGGTCTGTCTCTTCTAGAGCGTGTGGATTTAAACTTCTATTAAACAATGAGTGCAATCAGTTAGTATTCAAAATTATTGTGTCAACCTCTTTGCTGCAGACTGATGGCTGATGAAAGTACAGCCTTGACAGCCTTAGGTCTGAGTTTGAAAACCTGAAAATGTTCCCAGGGGTGGAAATTGTTATTGCTGTAGGCTTTTTTAGTATATCTCCTCTGGTTGCAGGTCAACTCCCTTCTCCAAAGTCCCAAGAATCAATGCTGAGCTGAGAAAACTCCAGCCAGCATACCACCTTAGGGTTGTTGAAAGAAAGTGCTGCAGCTTTCTGGCATTGTATTTTATAAATATTGCACTGGGGTCAACCGTAGGCAAGCACATTGTAAAATACATGGCAAAGATTTAGAGATTTCCTGGCAATAATTTTGACATGTCCTCTTTATGATTCTTCATGTAGCTGTTTCTCAAGAGGTTGCTTCGTTATTCATTCAGTACTCATTTTCAGTGGATTCAGATTTAATTACGCAAGGGCCGTGTAGGAAAGTTGTGTGTAACTTGCTCTTAGGAATTAGTTTTCCTCCAAAATCCTGTTCTAATCCCCTTTTCCTGCTCTGAGGGTTTACATACTCCATTTAGGCTGTCTGCAAAGACTTCCTGATGTGGGTGGTTAGCAGAGTACATCAGTAGGTTTCTTTTTTCTTTCAGTTCATGTTCACTGAAACCCAGGAGTTAAATAAAAACATGGTTTGCCCTTCTGGATTTATTCAAAATAGGAATAAACTCCTCAGCCTCAGAACAGGAGGAAATACAATTAGTGTTTTCCCCTTTAATGATATGAAAACTGATTCAGATGATTATTTCTTGTGGGGACGGGTTGATGTCTCAGACTTCTGAGGCTGTTCTTGATGGGTGGTTAAGTGGCTGAGGAGACCCTGCAGCTGAAATTAAACTGAGGCACCGCATGAGGCTGTGTCTACAGTGGGAGATGTCTCCTCTGGCACTACCTCACAGGTTCTGAAACATAAAGCACCCCTTAATGTTCTTTCTGCCCCAACCCAGGGCATGGACACCCATCCCAGTATCCCCTACCATGAAATGTCCTGGCTGCGATGGGGTCGCCACGTTATTTCAGGCACTGAACGGCCCACGAGTGATTCCTGCCCCTGTTTTATTTAGCTGTAGTCAAGGAGACCACAGAGATTGGGATGTGATTCATGAGCAGAGATAAAGCTGGCAGGGTCTGGTTTTTCCTCGTCCCCAGGGAAACAGAAAGCAGCTTTAAGTGAATGGGCAATTTCTGCTCAAGCTGCAAGTTCGCCGGTGCTTAAAACGCAGCGTGGCTGATGCCGAGTGCTGACCCTCAACCCCGTGTTGCAGTCAGGGCTTCTTCTCCTGTGGCCCTTTGCAGAGCAGGTGTTGGCATGGCTTTTCCCAAATTGTGATCTATCGTGACAGAGGCTCACACAGTTTGGGGCTGTTGGCTGTGGTTCCTACAAGCAGCCCATGACAGGATGGAATTGGAAGAGCTCAAAATAAAAATAGAAGCTTTTAGCCTGTGCAAGAAATGTCATGGAAATCTCACCTCTGTTTCCTTGCCTAGTGTTGGTGTGCTCTCCTGCCAGCCCTGGGAATTCCTGGCAGTAAGGACGTTGCATGATGTGACTGAACTTGGCAGAGGCTCCCCAAATTCTCACTGGCCAGTCTCTGCTGTCAGACTCTGAAATGAAAGGGCTGGGCTTTCTGTTTGTCTAAGACATCATTTTTAACTCTGGTAAAACAGAAGATATTCTGCTTGTTTCATAGACTATTGTTTTGAGGGGATAAAAGCCTCTTCCACCCTTTCCTTCCTCCCCCAAGTTAGGAAAAGCATCAAACAAACCGCATAGGGTGAGCCTGACCCTTCGAAGGCAGGAGTCCTTGCCCGTGGTAGAGATTTGAGCAGCTCCCTGGGCTGGGCTGAGCTGGTGAGTCTTCCTGGGGGTGTGTGGGCTGCCTGCCTGGGGTTCATCATTCCAAGGTCAGTGCCTTGCAGAGTGCAGGGCCCGAGTGCTTTTCCCTCGTGCAGCACGAGGAGAGCAGTGCCGAGGATGGAAAGGAAAGCACGTGCTGCCTGTTGGCTCTGTGACTTCCCTGATGAGTCAGAGGGTTTGCTGCTTCACCAGTGCCTGCTTCTTGGATGTTTCCAGTTTGATCTCTGCCTGAATAGCCTTCCTGAATAATTGTTTGCTTTGGAATTACAGGAACATGCTCTAGCATCCAGAAAGTAATAGAGAGGAGCAGAGTCACTGGGAATTAACACGTGCAGTCAAGTCAGTGTGTTTTTCTTTCTAGTAGTAATTTTTAATCATGCTGGTACTTGGGAAATTTAATGTTCCTGAGAACTCCCAGGCTTGGAACCTGCAGACTGGATGGAAACATGCAGCAGTGTTCTCTTCACGTTCACTGACCTCCCTGTAGAACTTAGTGCTCCTTGAAGTTGGGTGCTCCTCACTTCTTACCCCTTCCTCAGTCTGTGTTTACTTGAGGGGCACAGTTTTGCCTTAAGAACTGAGTTTATCTTGAAGAAATAGTAAATAGCTGTCTAGAATGCTGTGTTTTGTTTTCTTCTTTAAAACTCTTGTTTGCTCTTTATTTTGTGAGAGTGGAAATTGTAGCTTCACTGTGAGAATCTTCCTTTAGTAAACTTGAGTCATCTGGTCTCTTACATATTGAGAATTACCCTTTTGGGACAGTAATACTGTGATAATTTTTTAAAATATGGACAGAGAGGTTGAATAGCTACTTTTATTATGAAAAAAGCAGACCCCATTTCCAGTTTCAGGGTATTAATTTCCTCAGATGTCTCACTGCTGTGTAACTTAAGGAACTTACTGTGATTCTGGAGAGAATCTCTTTTAATGAGAAGTGAATTCATCTTTCTTTAAACCTTTGCAGCATAGACATAAGCAGTTGAACTGATTGCCTTAGGCTCCTTTTATAGTTAAAGAACAGAAATAAGCATTTTTAGGCTGTGATTCACCTGAGCTATTTTAGGTACACACCGTTGGATGATCTCAAGTGTGCTGTAGCTGTGCTGTTTCTCCCCTTTGATGGCAAAGGGAGTTCCAGCTGGTCCTGCCTTTCAGCTTATCATAATCATTCCTTCTGTGTCCAGATGGATTTGTGTAACATGCAAGGTGATCTTTTCTCAGGCTGATTTCTCAGCTGATACAGCCTTCAGGCATCTTGGACATCTCTAGTTGGCTTTGAAGGTACAGCAAGACTTGTGATATTTTCTTACTTTATACTTTTAAATCCTTTTCTGCTTTTCACACTTGTAATTCCTTCAGCAGTGGTTTTATAGACCAGCTCAGTCTACTTTGTATGACTGAATGCTGCAAGTGCCTTCAAACCACTGAAATTCTGGTGTGGGATTGTGGGATTGCCTTGGAAATAGCAAGTAGAGAATGATGTGTAGAAACTGCAGAACAAAAAAAAAGAAAAAGAAAAAGAAAATGTCTTGTGGGTTGAAAGAAGTAGTCACATCAATCAAAATATGGGAAGTAATTAAGCTTATGTGGTTCTTTTTTATTTTTAGTGCTGGTTTAGCTTAGTAACAGCTGATGGTAGGGGAGATGAAATCATGTGTGTTACCCTGGGCTGTTGCAGTTTTCCTGTGCCATTATCCTATTAAGTAAACAATGTATTTTTACTAGGGTTGCCCAGCTGCTTGTCTGTAGGCTGGGCCATCTCATTCCCTTTTCCAGTAGACCTGAAGATCTTAATGCTCCTACAAGTCCTAAAACACAGTACTTGCTCCAGGGCCCAACAACACTGTGTGTTACAAAGCTCAGGGTTTGTGTTTTTCTAACCCATGTCTCAGACAGCTGTTTCTTTGCAGAAGGGAATGGCAGTGCAGCTGGAAGTGAGAGGCAGCCTTCAGTCTCTGCCCTGTAAAGACCAGAGAAGAGGGGGAGGTTGCAGAATAAGTAACTGGTTTTGCCTGAGGAATCTGCATGTCTGAATGATGATGCAGTAAAAATGGCACGAATGATGATCAGAAAATGTCTTCTTTGCATGAATACATAAGGAAGAGGTGGTTTGCTTTTGGTCTGTTGTTTTCCTAGCTGGAATTATGGGACGTGCTGCACTGCCACTCTCTGTTTCCTTCATCTGGGACATACCCAGGCTTGTTTATACAGGACCAGGTTTCCTCTTCAAGCACAGTGGGCTGCTCCACACAGGGGTAGTTCATTGCTGCATTCCCAAGGTTATAAATGTGCTACAGGCTGCAGCAGATTGGCCTAAGCCTTGGTGTAGGTGCTGGTGTGCAAGTCAGTTACCCATGGTGTCCACATGAGATGCTGGATAACTGGCCCATATTCTGAAATTGGGAAAGAAATGAAATTGTTTTCTTAATATGTGTGTTATACATAAGACATGATATTTATTATTAAATCCACTGGCTCAGGTCTGGGCTCAGCTGCCTGTGGTGGAGGAAGGAAAGACTGTACCTTCCCTCACACCCACCAGGTGACTGTGAGAGAGTGTGTATCACTCCTCTGACATTCCTGCCTCTTGCAGAAGCTCCTTGGTGGTCAAACTGCCAAGAAGCTGCTGTTAGTTTTGCTGGAGCTTCGATCTTTATCTTTTGTTTGGGTTGCGTATTAGGAGCAGAATTAGTTTCAGTGCAGCTGCATCCTTTGAGGACAAAAGTCACACTCCCATTAGCCTGTAATCACACACAGGTCAATCCATCGCTCAGCTGCCCCTCTGCATTTTAACATACAGGTAAGATCACAGTGGATTGGGTGAAGATGTCAGTCCCAAAGCAGAAAGCCTGTTTCTCTTTGAATTTCCTGGCTCAAGCACAAATCCCAGTGACTTTTGGATGGTGTGGAGCAGTATCCGTTCCCTCCTCTGCTCTGTTTAAAATTAACAGCCCCGTGCTATCGGCTTAATATAGTTCAGTTTTATCAGCACACAATCCCAGAATGTCTTTGGGTGTTGTCAGCCATCAACACAGGAAATAATCCCTTGTTAAGGCTGAATTATCTAGACACAGCACAGGCTAGTTAGGCCAGTGCTTAAATAGTATTGTATTGACAAGGGCTTCCTGTTAGTACAGGAAAGTCAAGGCACTCCAGATGAAACAGCAGCAGATTCAAATTTTGTCTCAGTGAGTGCAAGGAACTGTTTAGAGCTCCCAGTCCACTAAAAACACAACACCAGCTTTTGGCCACTGGCAAGACTTTCACTTTAAATAGGATTTCAGTGAGTTGCTCTGGAGCTGGCACATAATATTTTCAGCCTATTTGGGTTTTTGAGAGAGCAAAAAAGTATAATCATAGAATGGTTTGGGTTGGAAGGGACCTTTAGAGGTCATCTAGTCCAACCCTCTGCAACAAGCAGGGACATCTTCAACTAGGTCAGGTTGCTCAGAGCCCCATCCAACCTGGCCTTCAATGTTTCCAGGGGTGGGGCATCCACCACCTCTCTGGGACACCTGAACCAGTGTTTCAGCACCCTCATCATAAAAAGCATCTTCTGCATCTCATCTAAATCAACCTTCTCTCAGTTTAAAACCATTACCCCTTTGTGATAGACTGAAAGACTTTTTCCTGCTTTTGCTCCACAGCACAGATTGGACATTGAGCATTCACTAAAAACATGTTAAGCGTGTTCACAGGGTGCAGTTAAAGAAAGATCAGGGTGCTTTGGTGACCCTGTGGTGTTCAGTGCTGGGAGGAGAGAGCAGGATGTGTGTGGTGGGGATGCTCAGGCCTTTCCCCTCCTTTGTCACCTGTGGGGAGGCTTCCCATAGCACTGAGACCCTTTCCCTGGGGTGCTGGCTGGGGCAAAGCAGCCCAGGAGTGAGCTTGGAGGAGATGAGGAGTGGGCAGAGCTGAGGCTGCTGGGTCGGGGGTAGCACATCCGAGGGTGCAGCTTTGCCTCGCACGGATCTCTTCTCCTGTCACTGCCACAGTCACTTCACGGCTGGTGCTGGGCAATCAGTAGCATAACAAGGCCACTGAATAAATCAGATGTGGAGCACAACGTGTGAAAGTGGTTTGTACTGTGCAGCCTGACCAGGGAGGGATGTCCTGAGTCCCAAGCCCTGGGAGATGCCTGCTGGGGCTCACCTCTGCTCCCATTCCTGGCCCAGGGGAAATCCTGAGTTTCAAGCACTCACCCTGTGCTGCTGTAACTTTTAGGCTGTGTTTGGAACAGAATGGCAGAATTTTGGGGCCAGGTCCAAAGCCCAGGGACAGCTCCAGGGGGTCAGGAAGCAGGAAAGGTCCCTACACCCCTTAGGTTACACTGTGGCAGGCAGGTGAGAGACACTTTATCTTCTTGCACTTCTGTCATTTAAGGATGGCACAATAAGTGTATTTTTGATGTTTCTGCATGTGTGTTAGAAATCATTCTGTATGGTTGGGTGCCAGGAAAATATTCCACATCATCTGTTTGTTAAGGCTATATCCATTTTTTAACTACCATCTCTCTGAAGTTCGAGCTCTCTAACTCCAGGTACTAACTTGAGAAAAGGATATTCCTTACTGATGCCAAACATGGGTCCGGTGTGACTGAGCAAAATTACTGTGTTTGAGTATCCAATCCCATACCTATCTGTAGATATCACTGGTATTCAAGCAGTCTGCTTTTATTTTCTTGGTCCTTGCATTATTTATGTGCTGTAGAGGTCTCCTGGACAAAGAAATCTCACATGGCCAGATAGCAGCCCACTTGGACTAAATCCCCACTGTTTTTTTTATATAAATTACTTCTATTTTAAAGCCTAGGATTGTCCCCATGTTGTTCTGTTGCTGCTTAGTTCGAATTTATCCATCCACCAGATCCTTGTGATCCCCCTTAAGGTACTTAGAGAGCACAAGAAGATCCCCCCTGTAGCCTTCTGATCTTCCAATACATACACTTAAGCTCCTCATCCTGTCATCTTAGCAAAGACCCTCCCTGTGTTGGGCCAGACTCCCATCCCTCTTATGGATTTTCTCCAGAATGTGTATGTTGCTCGTACAACAAGATAAGATGTGCCCAACTCCAGCTTATGCCCCAAAATGGCCATTTACAGGGGCATAGGCATATTTTTTTGATGTTTAGAAATCACCCTTTGGGGAGTTACGGGAACCAGAACCTTGTCCTCCCTTGGGTAGGAGGAGTGTGCTCCGAGCTCTGCTCCTGTGGCTGTCAGGGACGAGGCAGAAGGTTTGCTAAAAGTCTTGATGGTGGTTCTGTTGTGCCCAGCAGTTGTCTGACAATAGTGACTGCTTTGAACAGGCTTTTCAGTGCAGGCATGGGGGAGACCAGCTGGGAGCAGTGGAAATAGCTGGCTAGTCCCAAAATACATGGTTTGCAGTGAGGGTGGGAGAGAGAAGCAACATTTTTGTGCAAAACTCAGGCAATAAATATTTTTTCGTCCTGTTGGGGTTTTTTGGTTGTTATTGGGGTTTTTTTCAGCTTGGATGCAAAAATTACTGGTATTGAAACATTTCCTTGCCCTGTTCACAGCCTAATGTTTGATTTACTCCACTGTTCACAAAAATCACTGTTATTGAAATACTTCCTTGCAATATTCTGGGCCTGACATTTGATTCATTTCACTGTTCGTGTCTGCCAGGAGGTGAAACTGGGAAGCCCATTTCCTTTGGGCAAGTGTGGGTGAAGTGCATTGAGAACCAAACAGGCAGGCAGTGATGGAAGCTGTGAAGGTGTGATTTGTGTTCCTGCAGGCCAGAAAGGGAAAGAAATGTTAGCTCGGTGTCGTGCCACTCATTTCTGACAGCATGGCATGAGGATCAGAGGTTTATCTGCAAATTAGGGGGAAGAGCAGAGGGACTGGAGGTAGGAGAGGTCAAACCTACGTGATCTGACGTGGAACTGTGGGGCTGAACTGAATGTATCAAAGAGAGATCTGTGTATTGTTATCAGTTGTGCCATTTTTAGTCCTTTCAGTGCCATGAGCCTACTCTTAGAATAGCATCTGGTTTAAAATCACAGTCTTTTTTTAAAAAAAGGTTATAGCCTGAATTTTTTTTCCCCTTTGATTCTTGAGCTCTTTTTAAAACACCTTTTGCCTTTCAGGGAGAGAATTGGTCCTGCACAGTGTCTCATCTCCTTTGATAGCTCTCAGTCATGCTGATGCTGCACTTACCTGATGTTATAGCTAGATGTCAGCCTCAGATGTGAGTCAGGGGCCTGTCACTCAGGTTGATTGTGGCTCCTTTTCTCTCAGTTTCGTGAGATGCTGAGATAGTGGGATAACTGGGACTTGCCTCCTTCCCCAGAGTCTGGCTCAGGGGTTTAATTATTAAACTTAACAGAGTCATTAGAAAGGATTTGCTTTTAACAGGCTTGGAGTAGTGTCTGTGTTCAGGTAAAGTTTGGCTTTCTGTTGATTTCTCTTTGGAGTCTGACGGGCTCCTTATTTTGCAAAAAGCTCTGCTCACACCCTTTGCCCCAGAACCTTCCCTCAGTAATGGAGCCCTGCTGGGTTCCAGGAACTTCAGTCCCAGCTCCACACAGGCCACTGTGGTGAGACACTGAGGCAGGGACAGGCTCCTGGTAGGATGTTATACCCAGGTTGGGGTTGGTCTCTTCTCCCAGGCAAATAGCAGTAGAACAAGAGGGCACAGGCTGAAGCTCTGCCAGGGGAGGTTTAGTTGGATATTAGAAAGAAATTATTTGCAGAGAGGGTAATCAAGCATTGGAATGGGCTGCCCAGGGAGGTGGTGGATTCCCCATCCCTGGAGGTTTTTAAGATGAGACTGGATGTGGCACTGAGTGCCATGGTCTGGTAATCACAGTGGTGATGGATCGAGGGTTGGCTTTGATGATCTCAGAGGTCTCTTCCAAGGTCTCTGGTTGATTCTGTGACTCAGAGCTGGGACAAGGATAACAGAATGTGCTGGAAAAGGGGTGATTCAGCTGTTCCGGTGGCCTGTGACAGCCTCCTGGAACAGCAGGTCAGGAGCTGGCAGATGTGGGGATTTACCAGCCAAGGGAGGGCTGTGAGTCACAGGGTGACGGATGCTGGGAGCAGCAGAGGGTCATCACTCCAGGACTGATTTGGGGTGGGGTGGCAGAGGCTGGACCCTTCCATTTCAAAGGGGGCTGTTTTGGCTTAGGCAGCACAGATGTTTGCTTTGCCTGTGCATGGCTTGCTCTGAGCTGCAGCAACTGCAGGTCTGCTTTTTGGGAAGGTGGAATTGTGTGTGCATTGGGCACACAGCTGGCCCCGAGGATTTTGTCAGTCCTGCCTGTGAGTCAACATCATGGGATGGGATGAACAATGCAGGCTGGTACTGAATTTTCATATAAAAGACTTGGATGAGAAAATTGTGAATTATAGAACATGAGGATTGTGTACCCACTGTTAAAAGCAAGCGGGCAGGCATGAAAGCCCTTGTCCTTCAGTGCTAGGTGTCAGAAATGCCTGTTTAATGTCTGTGTTGCTGGGAGCTTACTGAGTTGCTACAGTCATTTAAATGCACGTGGTTACCTGAGGGCTCACTGAGCTCTGGCCTCTGTCTGTAACAGAGTTCAATTTATCTGATTAATCTTTTTGCCCAATCTCCTCTTCCCAGGAAGGACAGAAACTGAGTGAGTTCTCTTGTGCAGCTCACTGTGTTTCTCCCCTCACTTCAGTAGGTTTAAAGCAAAAGCAGCTCCTCAGTGCAAAGGTGTGCAGGGTAGACGTGGTGATGTATTCTGATATCAGTGTCCCAGAAGAAAGTGTCCTCAGTGGCAGGTTCTGGAGCTCAGGGGAGCTCATCACTAAACTGGGCTGAAGCTCTGTGGCTGCCTTTTGCCTTCCACTGAGTTGCTGGAGTCCTAGTGCTACAGTGCAGGCAACAACAAAATACAAATCCCAAAGTGAGAGCTGGAAATGTTAGCTCTTAGTTTGCCTGTAGTATCGGGGTGACTTGTCTGTGCCTTTTTTGTTGTGCTGTTGCTTCTCTTGTTCCCCTTAATGTCCCTACTTGCCTGCACACAGATGATTTCCTTTCCTGCTTTTGTTTCCTGCCAGACTCAGGGTGAGGAGAAGCAGCAGGTGTAAACACAGAGCTGTGAACAGAGCAAACTCATGGGCTGTATTTTGAATGCTTAGGTGGCTTACTGTAGGAACAGAAATGTTTTATCATTATTATTTTTGGTTTGGCAGCAACACTTGTCTGTTGGGTTGGTTGGGTTTTTGCTTTCTTTTTACAAAGCAGGGAATTGCTATGAGGCAAAAAATTTGGGCTCTGTGGCTTAATTACTAAGATCCTAAAATAATTAATGTTGGATGGGTCGTTTGGGGGCCATCTGGGAGTGGGAGTGTGCGTGGGAGTGTCCTGCATGGTGCCAGGGCTGTGCCCCTGCTCTGCACAGGGTGGGGGTACATGGGCAATGCAATCTGCTCAGGGCCTTGCTGCCTCCTGCCCTGCCACCAGGGCTTCTGGCTCATTTGTGCTGCTCAAGTGGGGCAGCAGCCAGACCTCGCTAGTGCCCATAATTTGGCATGTCAGCTGAACTCAACCCTTTCATAACAGGTACAAAGAATTTAAGCCTTGTGTCACTCCATCACTCAGGACTTGCTGTGTCCTGTCAAGGATCTCTCTAAGAAGATCCTGAGTCGTCATTTTTGGGAAGTGCTCCCAGAGACTGAGCTAAAAGAACAAATACAAAGGTCTTCATGTAGGTTTTTGTACATCCTCATTCAAATCTGGGAGTTACTGTCCAAGGATGTTGTCTCCCATTACCTATATTTCAAAATCCTTTATTCCAGGGGGAATACTTCACCCCTAGCTCTTGACAGTGTCCAGCCAAATTTGGAGTGGGAGGCAAGTTGACATGCCAGTGTTTTCTGGTTTTCTTTAAGAAGTAAGTAGGCTACACTTTGCCCATCCATAGGTATCATTATGGCCAATAGTCACATTTTGCAGTGTGCCCTTATGCATCTCTTGCATATTTTAGCAGTTACTGGATAGTTTTGGATCTTCACCAAAGGCAGATCATCTTCACCTTAGAAAGATCCAGTGTTGGATCTTCATTTATAGTTAAGGCAATACACACAGTATAAATAAAAGTAACTACTGGGTTATCTGGGATTTGACTCTATTAAATATTCAACCCAGAGTAATGTAAAAAAATGGTTATTTCTCTCCCACTCAGTAGCTTCTTTCTTACTGGAAGTAATGAATGCAGACAATTATCTATCAGAATGCTGAGGATTATTAGTAATATGTAATCATGTAGCAGGAGTTAAAATGGATAAGTGACTATGTTTAATTTTCAGTGGAGATGCTTCAAATGCCTATTTTTGTGTTAACATTGCTCGTGATTAACATTTGCTGTGATGTTGTGAAGTTAAACGAGGACAATAAGGAAGGCTCTGCACTGTTCCCAAATTCTGGCAGGGCACTTGACTGTGTATGTGACAGCCCAGGGGAAGTCAGGTGAGGGTGAGGGCAGTGCTCAGGTAGCAGAAGTGGATGGGCAGACAGAGGAGTCAGGGATTTGGCAATGTCACTCCTACTTCTGAGCTCTAGGGAACTGAAAACCTGGGCAGAGTGGGAAGGGGTGCATTGACATGGCAAACTAATTGCTGTCACGAGTCGTCTCTAATCTTATTTTCACGTATTTATAGAGTGTGAGATAACATTTGCTCTGCAGGGAGCCCTCTCACCGGCCCCTGGACACCAAGGGACTGTGCTTGGTCTTTGGAGCAACACTCTGATTGCCAAAGGGTGTCATTGCTGCCCTGCCAGGTTTGGCATCCTCAGGTTGAATTCGAGAGCTCTGATGGCCTTGATTCCAGCCTAATAGAGCTTTGGTGCTGGGCTCAAACCCTGAATAGGAAGAACAGCAAACAGAGAGGGAGCTGAAATATGGCACGGCTGGGACAGTTTCCAGCTTTGACTTGTGATCTTTCTTTGTGCTCCCAGGCTTCACCCTGCTTATGACTCAATTACTTGTTTTATATGAGTATGAAAGATGGCTCTAATGTGGCTGTTCTTTGTTTCTGAGGGCTGTTTGCAGCCAGTGTCCTCAGCAATTGAATTTGCTTGCACGTTGTTATATCCAGAGCTGCCTTTACTTTGCTGTAATTATCTGCTCCTAGCACAGCTCTGCCACACAAAGGTTTGTGGTATGTGCCTGTGCACACACATGTTGGAAACTGCTGCCCTTTGTGCCCTGGCTCTGGGTGGTAAAGCATAATACAAAAAAAGAGGAGGAATATTTTGTGGGGCTTTTGGATCAGGGCAAGAGAACTAAGTTTTCAAAGTCACAAACACCTTTAGAGTTCCCTCACCATCCTGTTTATGGGGGCAGGGAATCAAAATACTGAGAGTAAAAGGAAAGATAAACAGTACCTTCCTTTATTTCTTCCTTCCCTAGCAATGTTATCTGCATAAACCTCTCAGCTTTTCATCTCATTTGTTTGGGGCTCTGTAGTGCTATAAACATGAAATCAAAACAGATATTCACATCCAAACAGAAAGCTGTTGTTTTAGATTGCTTTACAGATATTTTTATATATAGTCTATTTATCATACTTTATTTCTCTTTGCTAACTTGCTTACACATCTCAAAGGTTTTTTTCCAGTGGTTTTGTCTTTTCCATTGGCTCACTCTTCCCACTTCAACTGCTCCCCTGTTGTGATTTGTATAGATTTGGAAAAAACTACATCTGTTTCTTTTAGCTGCCCCGCATCCATGTATGTAAGTCCCCTAGATATGTCGAAGAGCTCTTGTTTGTTGACCAGCCTAGAGAACTGATGTGAGCTCTACCCTTCTGGTAATCTAAAATCAACTACCCACTGGGGGTTTTTAGTTTTCTTTTGCTAGGGAGCCAAAACCACAAACAATTTAAACTTTTTTTTTATCTGCTTCCTAATTTCAATCAAGACTGGGAAAAGATGACACGTTTAATAGTCTTTGTCCTTTACTAGGAGAATAATTCCTGTCTTCGCCTTCCTTTTGGATTTGCCCATGTATCAGTTATGGCACCTCCACATCCCCCTCAGTGGAGAGGAGCCTGGCTGTAGGTTAATGCAGATCAGCATTAACTGCACAGTGGAGAATGCTTCCATGTTTAAATGAAATCTCTGCCTGGTAACATCTCAGTGTCTAAGGGTCTCCTGCTAACAGAGCTGTCACACTGCCCTGGACAGTGTGCAGACATTTTTATCTGGTTTTACAGTTCATAAAAAGAAAACGAAGAAATACATTTCCAAAGTAGCAACTAATTTTACTTGTTTCTATTTTGGGCAGCCTGATTGGAGGCATTTGCCAAGCTGTCAGGCCAGCCTGCCTGCGTTGGCAAGGGAGCTCTGCAGTGGCACTGGGCACTCATCCCATACTCTTCATTTCCAGTGCCACAACTCTCCTGCAACGCAAGTGCTTTTCCTTTTCCCCTGAACTGCTCAGGTGTGTGTTGCTCTCATCCTACTTTGAAGTTCAGGATGAGGAAGTGTAACTTGTGTCCTGGCTGCAGACCCTCCAAATGCTTCTTGGCCAGTCACAGGAGCAGCTTGCTCACCTTGCAGCAAGGCACCAGGGGTGGCTCTGAGCACGTCGGTGTCGTCACGACGGCCGTGATTAAATTGTTGTGGAGATAGGGAAAGCCATCTGCTGTTTGTCCCCCTGCCTGCCAAGCCTGGCTGACTGGGGGCCAGGCTGTCATGTGGGGCAGGCCTGGCTGCTGTGGGCACTGGGGCAGAGGTTTGGTGACCCCTTTGCAGGTGACAGTGTACGTGTGTGCGGAGAAGTCCTGGCTGTCAGCTGAGGGAGGGTGTGATGGTCGCTGGAGCGCGCCTGGTGCAGCTGCTGCCTCTGCAGCACCCAGTGCTGATCCTGCCTGAGCTGAGTATGTTCTTGCTCTCTGTAGGTACAGGAAAATCAAGGGTGAGCAGTTCAAATCTATATAAGACCCTGTGAGACTGAAAGCAGCTAAGAATAAACAAGGCTGCAGCTGCTGCAGACCGTTGGAAGAGAGATTTCTCTCTGGGAGTTCTTAGCAACTCCCCAGAGGTTTCTCATGAGAACTGCTCAGGTCTCCTACAAGACTCCAGGGGTGTTCTGGAAAACAGTCAGGATGAGTTCACCAAAACACTGGACTTGTGAGATATGGATTATAACCCATTAGAGTTTGCAGTTAGGTGGTGTGAGGTTCAATTTAGCCAGTTGAACGTAGCTTTAACTCTATATAAACCATGTGTAGTGTGTAGTAAATGGCATTCACTTGATCATACTGGTCTGTGTGTGGTGTCTGTACTTCTCCGCTTTATTTATTGTTTACTTTAGCTCTCCTTCTATGGCTGGCAGAGCTGGTCTTCTGCCTGCTCCTTCCGTGGAGAAAGAGCTCTGTGGGACTGGTTCCAGCATCAGTGTGTGGTGATTCCGTAACCCGTAGCGGGATGGCTGTGAGAGTGGGGTGTACCAGGAGCTGGATTTCTGTGATTCCTGGGGGTCCATTCCAGCTCAGGATATTTTATGATCCCATCTGTGGTGAAGGAGCTGGGGCAGGCTTTGGAGGTGTTCCTGTGGGGCACAGGGATGGGCTGTGTGCAGACCTGCTGCCTTCCCAAAGAGTCCCTGTGAGCCTTCTGTGCAAGTGCCTGAAGTGCTTTGATACACCACCTAATACGCATTGGGAGACATTATCAAACTCCTTAAACAAAATGTTAAAAGAATATTGGGGTTGCTGAAATGTTAAGATCCAAAGTTTAGGAAAAGCCACAAGCCTATGTCCCAGATAGCTGCTTTTAGCATTTTGTGAAATGCTTTTAGCTTTTTGTCACAGTGATAGCGTTTAAGGGCATGATCATGTACTGGTTTTTCCAATGTTGGCCTTATAAAGCAGTGAGTTAGCAAGCAGTTATTTAAGAGTAAGTTTAATTCCAAAAGAACAGTGTGTGAGACTCACAGCTTTATTTACTGTACTTAACTAAATTCCTCCCTAGCCGCAAAATTCATATTTTCTTTTCCTCTTCATACGCCCATGGATTCTTCCTCTTGGGTGCTTCTCGTTGAATAGGGCTGATCAGTTTGAGACCTAAATACTGTATTGGCAGTAATGTACCTTCACCTCACCTCTGGATGAGGTTTGGTGGATTATGGGATGGGAGAATCTCTATTATGTAAATAAGGGACTGAAACACAGGGAAAATGAAAATCAGTATTTTAGTAACTTTATGCATAAAATGTGAACCTGATTTTGGGACATACAATGTGTGGTATTTTATAGGTTCAGAGCTTCCTTATCCTAATGCTTTCTCTCTATAGCTGGGTGTTCATCCTGGTCCTGTTGTTGGCTGTGCTCTTCACACTTTCCTCTGTAGACCCAGTTTCCATCTCCGTGTTCTTCCATAATCCATGCTCTCAGCTCCACTTACAGGCTTTCTCTCTGAGCCTTCTGGGATTGGAGTCCTCCTTTTGTTTCTTCTGATCCCTCTGGGCTGGGCAGTGCTCAGTTTGACAGGATGATCAGCAGCTGAGAACAAGGCATTGGAGTGGGAAGCCTCAGTCAGCTTTAAAATAACGATGATGATGTTTACAAGAATGATACCTGGTATTTAATTATGTCCTAATGAGGCTTGAACCTTCCTGTGAGCAGCATGGGTGGTACAGGCACAGTCCTGCCTGTCCCAGCACTCCCAGAGTGTCTGGGCACCAAGTGCTCATGGTAGACTTACAGTGATGAATTCTCATTGATCTTTGCTAATGCCAAGTTAAAGCTTTGGTATTTGCTAGTGCTCTGGTTTTTTTACAGCATGCTAATTACTCCTTTGAATTGGAAATGCTTGTTCAGCACAGTGTAAGAGAGATTGGAATTGGCTTTGTGATGCTGCGTTGCAAATAGTGTTGAACTTTTCCTGTTTATGTTGAAGTGCTGTTCTGGTTTTCTCAGGTCAAATTAGGCATCCCCACATTTTTATTCAGCTCACAATACACGTGTGTGTGCACATGCACACATAGCTGTAATTTTTTAGTGTTGTACAAACAGCAGTACTGTCCAGGAGAAATTTTTTTTCCTAACATCATGATGATGATTTTGGAAATGGATGCAGCTGTCTGAAAATGTAAAAGAAAAGACAAAATAGAAACACAAATATTTTGCGTCTGTGCAGAGAGACTAAAAGGTAATTAGCCAAGGGTAAATAAATGGCTTTGTTTTGAAAGACCCAAAATGGTGACCCAAAGTGTTTGGAAAGGTTTTCTGGATGATGACATTTCTATGTTCAAAGTTTCAGTCCAGAAAACTCAGACGCAAGTGATAACTGTTGGCAGGGGAAGGCAGTGGGAAGTTATGCCTGCAACAGGAAATCATCTTACTTTTAAAAGTGAACATTGCTATTTCAGGTTTTAATTTTGATAATTAGCAGCAACAGCAGCTCATCCTCAAATTGCTCTTCTAACAGTAGGTGGTCCAGAATTGCATGAGGTAACTTAATCTGCCCTTTTATCCTGAGTTTATAATTGGAAAAATACAGGAACAGCTGCTATGAAGTGCACAAGCTATTTACAGCCAAGAAAATGTGGGTTCTCATTTGTATACATACAGAACAGTGATGCACTTCAAAGGTTTTGATTTAATGTTGTGTAGCATATACCAGTTCCTGTTACTGAAGGCCTATCTCAGCCTGTAGTTCCCAAGCTTTTAGCCAGAGCATCTGTCCTGCTGCCCAGTTAGTTGTTCACACATTGCCCAGTGGCTGCCTTCCTCCTGTGTCCCCTGTGTTCTCCTCTCCAGTGGCTGTGGCAGCTCCTTGGGTGTCATCTCTTAAGAATATGCTGAGAATGCAGCAGGAACTTTCTGACATGTCCTGGTGCTGCACTTGGCACGTGTGTCACACCTTGGGGTGAAAACGTGCATTGTGCTTTGTCTTTGGTGTTGAAATCGCTGTTGGTGCAGATGAGGTTAATGAACATTGCAAATCCTACATGTGAGCATCTGTTCACATCATCATTCAGTGACAACACATTTGTGTTTGTGAGAGATGTGAGAGAAGAACCAAAAGAAAAATCACACTTAAACATGTGCTACCATTTTCTTCCTAAATTTGCTCTGCTGTGTCTTCTGCTGGCCCTCCTGCCTAAACATTTTCTTGTGATGGGCCAGGTAGTTCCTTACAGCTGATTTCCACTTTGGGTTCTTCCAGTGAAGCCTAATGGGGTTTTAAAATTATTTTATCTTTTATTTTATTTGGGAATAGTTGGGCTACTTCAGATTGAAAGGGCCTTCTGGAGGTCCTCAGTCTAACCTTCTACTCAGAGCAGGGTCAGCTGTGAGATCAGACCACAGCACTCGGGGCTTTATCCAGCTGAGTTTTCCACTGGTCACAGAATTGGATAGGTGGATGCCCAGTGATGTGTCCCTGAACAAATCCCAGCAGTGAGACAAGGAGGTACAGAGCTGCTCACAACTCAGGTCAGGCTTGCCTCCATTCTGCAGAAAGCCAGGGGTGCAAAGCCTTGGGGTATAACTGAAGGTGGAACAGATGTTACACGTGTATTGAAACGTCATTGTGGGTCTCTATCTGAAAAGATTTATAATTTGCCAGTTAATTTCCAGATGATCTTTTTAACGTGCTGAGTTGGCAGATGTGTTTGTTGTATCCAGCTCTTTAAAGTCATTTTAGGAAGTTAAACAGATGGAAGCATTTTGAAATTCAGCAGCATCTCTTTGAGCAGCTGTAACGTCCCTGTTTCATGTGCCAACCGGGACAGAAGGAAAGGAGCATCTGAGAAGGACTTTGCCTATGACAACCTGACCCACTTGCCGACAGCCAATAGTGCACTAATGTTGTGACAGGGCCCATTGACTACAACTCCTTTCACAGTGCAATCAGTGAGTTTCTAGGCAGTTGGGAGTACCTTGAATACAGGTTGTTTTACCACTGGAATAAACAAGGCTGATGTTAATTCTCATACAGAAGGTGATTGTGTCTCAGAACACACAACATCATTCCATCAGTTGAATTCCATTTATTTAACATAAAGGTGATATGTTACAATGTCCTTACTACTAAAATGGGAAGAAGAAACATGAAATGCAGAAAATTTCTCTCTCAGTGCTGTGCCTTCTGCCTGCTGTTTGCTTCACTGTGATAAACATCAGCCATACAGCATGTTACAGCTGGATGGTGTTTGGACACTGACACCTTCCCAAAATATTCCAGGCACTGGGAGCAGTGTTATCAAAGGTCATGGGATGGGGTGTGTAAGGTAAAATGCTGTCAGGTCTTTATGCTGTAGCTTTAAGCCAAGTGAGTTCGATGCAGCATCATGGGGAAAATTCTGGGTGGCAGGAAACCTGTCCCCTTAAAATAATAGCATGGATTAAATGTTGAACTATCAAAGCTGTTTAAGGCAACAAACATGTCATTAATCATTACACTGGGATCCTCCTTTGAATTGGTATGAAACAAAATATTAGGACAACGTTGAGTTGCAGGTTTTTAAGTCAGTTCTGGCTGGTGGATATTACAAAAGCTTGAAAAATATCAGGGTTAAAACAGCAGGAGGGTTAGTTATCTATTTGCCAATGAGAAAACTGGAGAACACAGGAAATACAAGGAAATTTGAGAAGGGAAGCTTGATCCTGCCGTGCATGAGGCTGTGTAGTGGCCCTACAGCACTTTGATTATCTTGTGTTAGGTTAATAGAGAGATTAAAGAAAAACTGTTTCCTGTACATTTTCTTGCAAAGTGATAATTTAAGCTTTCTGGTTTAAAACCGAGCGTGACATTTGGCAGGTGGAACTAAACATCTCCCTCAAATGTAATATGATTTTTAGATATGAAATGAATCAGTACTTTTTGCTGGTTTTTTTTCCACAGTTGATGGGGTAGGAAATCCTTGTCAAATTGCCTTTGGACAGATCATCACATTGGAGATGAAGGTGGCAGGTTGGGTTTTGGGATGTGACTCTCAAGAATGGTCACAGCTGTTGGGCTGGTGGTTGACTTGTGTCTGTGTGAATGCGAAGAAGTTTTGCTGAAATCTTTGCCTTAAGAACTTCAGTAGGACCATTATTGTACCCCAGGCTTCAGTTGCTAAGGATGTGCTTTTATTTTCCATAAACATCAAGTCAGGACAGATCTGTCTTTAAGGGAGCTGTGGAGGGGGCAACATTCATATCAGGGCACTGTGTCTTAGCACTTTTTGTGCTTCCTTTTATATCATTGTGAACAACCTAGTTTTATATATTATTTTTTTTCTGGTAACATGTTCAGAAATGTCAGGTGTTGGTAATATGGCAGTTAATGATGATGACATTGTGTGGTGACTTTAAGCAGAGAGATGCTCCTGAATGGTTGTCCTGTGGAAACTCTCCCTTCTTTTGGATTCAAGGGAAGAGAACCCCTGCAGGCCTGAGTTGTGAGGTGTCCTTAGCAAAGCCTGTGAGTGTGGGGTGGTATTTGTCATTCCCTGGTGCCAGCTGGCACTTCTATCACAGCTCCAGAACTGCACTGTGCAGCACCAGCTGGACTGAGCGTGGGCTCAGTGTACGAGAGGATTTTTTTAATACAAATTGATAGGAAATGGTACTGATGGGAATGGAGATAATGTGAGAGTAAGATAGGATTGGAATCATTATGTAAAGAAGATTTTGATAAATACGCCTAATTTGGAAGTCAAATCCTGATGTTGGCTGTGGAGAAACTACATTGATTTAGAGCAGGTGAAAATCTGCTTCTTGCCACTTAATTTGAATAGTGATACTTTGCTCTTTACAAAACAGCTGAAGTTGCTTAATGATAATCTGGCCAATTTGTGTTTATTCAGAACTGCTGATGGAGGAGAGACTGATGGCAGCTGAGGCTGGGTTGGAATGCTTAAGCAGATCCAGTTGTAAAAAGGCTTTGAAATGCAGCCTTTTCTGATCTGCTTCTCAGATGGTTCCTACCTTTAGGCTCTGACAACTCTTCCAGATGATAGAGCAGGTGCATTTGAAAAGGCACAGCAAGGTTACAGAAGGTGACTACCTGATGATGTGATTGTCAGCTTGTAAATGGTGGTTATTTTTTCCATGCTGCTTCTTCAGAAGGTGGGGAGAACAGCAGCACAGGGGAGGGAGCATTTTTTCAGGTCTTCTTCATATTTCATCTCAACTTGGTGGTTCTTAAAGTCCAGAGTAGTTTGTGGTATTTGTATCATTATCATCATCATCACCTTTCTTCTGTGATATTCTCACAGGCACAGATGTTTTCTTTGCTTTCCCAAATACACCAAGCCATAGGAATGTCAAATCAGGCATAAAATAATGTAGGAGCTGGTGCTATTAACCTTGTGGAAACAAAGGACACATGAATAGATTAAGAATACCCAGATGCACATCTCTGTCAGGGAGACGTGATTTGCAAGTACCTTTCCCAAATGGTATTGAAATGTTTATTTCAGGTGCTGTCAGTGGCATGGAAAGATGATGTCTGTTATTACAGTCAGGGACATTGAGAGCCACGTAAGTCAAGGTGAGCTATAAGTTGGCACAAGAAAGCTGCTCTGCTGGGGTCATAAAGATTATTCAGGTGTAAATGTTTTACACAGTGGTCACTGCTGTGACCATTGTGCAGACAAACAGTAAGCATCTAAATCTTACAGCACCACAGAAAGCATTAACTGAAATAAGCTCTTGCATTCCTCAACCCTTTCAGTCCTTTCCTGGTGAGTTTAAGGCTGAGGAATGAATTTACCTGCAAAGTCAGAGAGATGGACCTTTCCAAAGCCCATTCCAGGCCCCCTGTCAGTGTGTGTCTCCAGACACCTGAGCCCAGTTTTTATTAGAGCCTGAGCACCTGATACAGCTACAGATCCTAAAGCAATGGGAACATAAGGAATTCAAAGCTGTGAGTGTTGTATTTGTTATGACAATAGAAACTTAGGAAGCAATGGAGTGAACACTTACATTACAAAACTGAAATTTCTGATATAGGAAAAGGATTAAATGTGAGTGTTGTTCAGAAGGTGCTCTTTTAAAATGGTGCCATTTTCTGTCACCATGCAGTAGCATCTGCCTCTTTCTCTAGTGTGGCTGGTGCAATTCTTTATGTATTTTCAGAAAGTGAGAGTGATGGGTGTTCTTGTCCTGGAGGAGCTTGGCTTGTGTATTTGTGAAAATTTAACTCTTACGAAATGAGGTGGAATTCAACCTAGTGCAAATTAGAGACATGTCAGGGGATTACAAAAGAAATTTTAGATCAGAATTAGTGTAATGCAGACAAGATTTCTGTCAAAAGAACTGGGAACAGAACCAAGGTTTCCTCCTCTTCTCACTGCTCTATATAAAGAACTCACATGTACAGATTATAATTGCTGTAGTGAGAGGATGCCAAATTATATAATGCTTCTACCCACATTCCTCTTTCTAATCTCTGCTGATCCCCTTGGGGCAGGACTACGAAAAATTAGGGGTTTGACACCTTTACCCCTTTGTGGGTTCTTGCATAGTCTGATAATGTAACTCTGTAGATGGGATCAGGCTTTTCCACATTCGATGCTGACCAGGGACAAAAGATGGATGTGAATATGCAGAGTGCCTGCAGTACCAAAAATAGATCCAGATTTATTCCTGTCAGAACTTCTCTGAAGTTGGTGGAGTTGTGCCAAAGCAGAACATGCCCACAGTCTATAGGACACCCTGGCAGTGGGAAGGCTTGATGGGAAGGGCTTTGTGAGAACAACTAAACCCTCTGATTCTGACATTATGTGGGGACATTGTAAGAATATTCACCTCCGCTTAAACGATTTTCTGGGAGATTTCAGATACATCCTTAATGCCCCAAAGCCAGGGATAACATTGATCAAGGTATTTTCAAGCCTTGAGTTTAGTTCCATCAGCAGTTCTGAATCCCCAGACCAGCTAATGAGGTGCTCTAATTGATAGCATAATTCTACATAGTTTTTCCACTTATGCTAATGTAACATTTGGCTTCACTGAGGATGAATATTAACCACAAGTTGAAAGGAAGGTCTGATTCTCTGATCCTTTGCTACATTTCATCAAGCTTTTCATTTTACTTGCAATATCCACACTCAATCCATCCAGGCATTTTCTTTCCACTTGGGTCTAGAGACCCTTTTCAGCTGTTAATTGATAGTGTATGAGGCGTGGAGGCAACTTCAACAGTTTTACTGTTCCAGAAACATTCATCTCATTCATAAAGATCATCTGTTCAAGAGCAGCCAACCCTGGGCTTTTGTTCTGTTTACTGCCTTTGTTTTGGGCAATGTGCTGACTTGCCTACCATCTCTTGAACCACAAAGTATTCAAATAGTTTCCACTGATGTGTTAAGTTCTTCAATTCACATGAGCCTGCTCACTAAAATTTTGAGAGTATTAAGCTGGTTCCCAACACCAGACTCTTAGCACTTGAGGTGACACTACGTGGTGCTAAGTAGCCACAGCTTGAATCATAGAAAAAAAATCATGGAATCATAGAACCAGCTGGGTTGGAAGAAGCCTCTGAGATCATCAAGTCCAACCCTTGACCCAACCCCACTGTGGTCACCAGCCCATGGCACTGAGTTCCACATCCACTCTCACCTTAAACACCTCCAGGCACAGAGAATACACCACCTCCCTGGGCAGGCTGTTCCTGTCCTTTCCAGGTCCCTCTCCAGGTCCCTTCAACCTGTCCAGGTCCCTCTCCAGATCCCTCCAGCCTGGCCAGGTCCCTCTCCAGATCCCTCCAGCCTGGCCAGGTCCCTCTCCAGATCCCTCCAGCCTGGCCAGGTCCCTCTCCAGATCCCTCCAGCCTGGCCAGGTCCCTCTCCAGATCCCTCCAGCCTGGCCAGGTTCCTCTCCAGATCCCTCCAGCCTGGCCAGGTCCCTCTCCAGATCCCTCCAGCCTGGCCAGGTCCCTCTCCAGATCCCTCCAGCCTGGCCAGGTTCCTCTCCAGATCCCTCCAGCCTGGCCAGGTCCCTCTCCAAGTCCCTCCATCCTGTCCAAGTCCCCATCCAGATCCCTCCAGCCTATCAAGGTCCCTCTCCAGATCCCTCCTGCGCTCCAGCAGGTTGATACTCCCTCCCAACCTGGTGTCTTCTGCAAATTGGCTAATGATGGACTCAATCCCCTCATCTAAATAATTGATAAACATGTTGAACAAAATCCAAAGCAATGATACCTTCTGAGCTTCAAAATGAGTTGTGTAAGCTGTGTCACCCAGCTTTATTGTGCTTTCATTGTGTTTTGTGGTTTGGTTTTTCCCTAACAGGGAAGTAAAGTGCTTTTTTGTGGCATTTTTCCTTCTCTATTCCCTGTTTGGGGAGTGGGTGGATGCTCCAGGCAGATAAGGGAGGATGCTGTGGTTACTCAGGCAAAGATACTCATCAGACTTAAAACTGTGAGGGAATTTCCTCTGGTTACTGGCTCATCTGACATTTGTGGCAGGAAGGAATGAAGCTCTTGCTTTTTGTTTAGATAATTTGCCCCCATTTTAAGATAACTTACTCCTACTTTAGACACAAAAATTTGGGTGATTCAAAACAGAGGAAGGGAAAACTGGTTGGGCTTTTCAAATAAGATCAGGATAGGTTCCCAGATCCCACTGACTCTCCAAGAGAAGAAGTTTCTTTTAAAAATCCTAGCCTTAAAACGAGATAAAATCAGTTTATTAAAAAAAAGGAAAACCAACAAAACCCTCAAAATCAAAAGAAAAAACCAAACAAAAAAAAGGCCTAACAAACCACGGATTAGTCACTTCCAATGATAGACCAAAATTGATGTTGCCCATCCTTGCAGATGAAGCCTGTAGTGTGATGTCATTTATCACCTCATGGTATGACACCATTGCCACTGGATACAGTAACTTGCAGTTCAGTGTCCTTATGCTGTGCTGTTCAGATATATAAAGCAAAATATGTGTAACATTAAAAAAAGTATTAGATGACAAAGTGTTACTAAACACAAACTTTTCTCTTAAATAGCTGGGTTTTACTGAATCCATCAGAGAATTCACATTACCAAGAATTCACATTAAGCTTTGGTGAAGAATGTGTCCATTTTACTGATTTGGCAAAATAACTGTCAGGAGTGTAGACTGAGTGTATTCAGAAGGCACATCTTCACTTCAGGAGACAGGTCTGCACACTGAGAAATCAATCAGAATCCCTTAGGTGTCAGAAGGATGAGATTTCATAATTGTTAAAGGAGCAATGAAAGGAATCCTTTCCTTTTGGTCAAATTAACTTTGTGGTTGCTTTGGTGTCCTGTAACCTGGCCAGTTTTCCGAGATAAACACAGAACAACAAAAACTGGCAAGTTTTGTGCAGCAGGGATTGGTGGCCTGAACCTCATAAAACGTGCAAGTGAAGAACAGAACATAAAGCTGTCAATTAGATCTTCTAATAGCTTTTAAACTTTACTATATTTTATTACAGACCTAAAATTAGCCTTGTTTTCAGACTTGGATCTTCTTCGGGTTTTTCATACTTCAGCCCAACCTTCTCTTTGCTAGCAGAGCTGAGTTCTCAGCCCTGAGAGATGGAAGTGGTATTGGAGCATCTGACACATTTCTGCTCCCAACACTACCAGTTCTTCCATATGGCAAATTTTACATTCTTTATTGAGTTGTAGTGTTTTGAAATTTTCTGTATAGTTGTGTTTAAGCTGCCATTGTGCATGGTTATGACAGAACATTAGAAGATTTGTCTCAGTGCCATCTGAGTGAGATGGATGGACAGGGATGTGCAGGTTCCAGTCTGAGATTAGTGGATAAAGAGACCAGGGTGAAAGCAGTTTCTTATAGAAACAGCTACAAACAATGTACCCATTTCTAATTACCACAGATAAGCCTGAAGAATTGGTACATGTGAATGCAGATGTGCTGAAAAATCCCAGCAACAACCAAAACCTACCATGTGAGCTTTATGTCTACTGTGGGAACTTGAATTACACTTTGTTGCAGAACAGTAGTACCTTATATTGAGTAGAACACAACTTCTGAGTTTAATTTTCAATTCTGCCACTTAGGCACTGTGTAACTTTGGGTAAGTCGTGTAAAATGACATCCACAGAAGGATCCAGCAGGCAGGTCTCATCTCTTTCCATTTCCTAAAATGCTGTGCTAACCCCGCTGCCTAATCCTGGAGACACATACTGTACAATCTAGAAATGCCTCATTCTTCTACCTGAAAGAGTGTCAGATCTAAAAACCTGAGATTTGCACATTTAAAACTTGCTAAAAAAATCAGGGTGTCAAAGAGGTGTCACAGTTTACCATGAAGTGATTGACAGAGTAAGCATGAGCCTTCCTTGCCTGGGCACTGCTGACAGCCTGGAAGAGACAGGGCAGTGGAGCTGGGCTTTCTCTGCCCTGCTGGGCATCTCTGTGGGTTGGATGCTCACCCATTGTGTATTTCAAAGATTTCAAGGGTGGGTTCATTGCTTCTCTGGGTGTCCTGCCCCTGGAGGTGTTCAAGACTGGGTAGGATGGGGCTTTGAACAACCAGGTCGGGTGGATGATGTCCCTGCCCTTGGCAGGGGGTTTGCAACTAGATGGTCTTTAAGGTCCCTTCCAACCCAAGCCGCTCTGTGATTCTCTCTCCTTGATGGAGTTGCTCTTTTCCTTTCCACCCAGGCAGTGGTTCAGACATTTGGTGTGCAGGCAGTGGATGAGTTGATGATAAGGAGATGAAGGAAGTGCCCTTGTTTGGGAAATAAATACCTGGGGCTGTGATGAGAATGTGATTTAAATGCACCTTTTCCATGTCGTGTGTTGGTTTTGAGAATATTGTTCTGAGACACCTTCCCCTCCCTGCTAAGGTTGGGAAAGACCCCCAAGATCCTTGAGTCCAGCTGTTAACCCAGTGCTGCCACGTTACCACTAAACCATGTCCCCAAATGTGCCATCGACTTGTTTTTTTAACATGTCCCTGCTCAGACAGTTCCAATGCCTGACAGTCCTTTCAGTGGAGAAATTTTCCTAATATCCAGTCTAAACCTCCCCTGGCACCTGAGGCCTTTTCATCCTGTCCTGTCACTGGGGAGAAGAGACCTGCAGGTGTGGGCAGGAAGAGGGCTGTGTGCGGGTCTGGAATGTGTCGGGATGGGCAGGAATGGAGGCTGTACCGGATCGCGACATGCGCAGGGCAGCGCGGGGAAGACCCCGCAGCACTGAAAGGCTCCCAAAGCTCAGCGTTGCTATCTGTCATAGGGTTGGTTTATTCACCGCGCTTATTCACATTCCTGTTGATGCTGGCAGCGGGAGTTTTCCCGTACAGCCACGAACAATGAGTCACCTCCAGGTGTTTTGATTTGAAATGTCATTTATTTATTTAATTAATTTTAAATTTCGAAAAGAAGCCGGGCTGTAGCTCGCCTCGTGCCGTCCCCGGAGCATCGCAGACCTCGGAGCATCCCTCCCTTCCGGGCCCCGGAGCATCCCTCCTCCCGGAGGAACCCGGACCCCGCAGCATCCCTCCCCCAGGACCATCGCTCCCTCCAGACCCCTCCGCGCCGCGGGAACCGAGGCCGCTCCTCCCCTTGCGGAGAGAGGGAGAGATTCGGTTTTCTATTTATTTATTTATTTTTGTTCCTGCTTGGAGCGGGCAGGACCAATCCAGGGCCCGCCCTGCCCTCTCCGTGCCGGCTGGTCCCGGCCCCCCGGGATGCGCCGAGCTCCACTGCGGGAGGGAACATGAGCTGCCGGCTGCTTTCCGTTCCCTCTGCCAGCTGAATCGGTTTTATTTTTAATTTTTTTTATTTTTTTCCTCCCCCTCCTCGCCAGCTTTTTATGCTCAGCACCGGGGGAGCCGGGAAATTTTGTGACCACTGACGTATTTTGATTTAAAATCGCTGTCAGTGGACGTTGCTCCTTCTGTTACAACATCGTTGTCCTGTTCACAGCTATTTAGGCTTAAGCAGCTTGATTCTCTAAGGCTCGTATCCAAGGGCATCAGTCATTAACACACTGAGCTACATCTGCTTCTTGGCTAAGACTGAAGAAAGACATCTTAAGCTGGAAATCCTGCTCACTCACTCTCTAGTGCGTACGGAAGGGGAAGCATATGCAGCAGCAGGTTCCTTTTTTGTTCCAGTCCAAAGGCTGCCTCACTTTGGAGATGCAGTGACAAGATAATGGAGTGAAAGTCTCTCATTTCCAGGCAAGAAAAGAAGGAGCAAGTTCAATTGCAGAAATAGGAAAGAGGACAGTGGTGAAGAACTGAAAATAAAATTAGAGGAAACAGGTGGAAGGCTGGCATTAAGCTGGGAGGTATATTAGGCTGGAAGTGGTGTGGTTTCTTTTTTTTTTCTTTTTCTTTTTTTTTTTCCTGTTGATTGCATTGTTGGTTTTAAATTCTAAGCTGTTTCTGGAGATCTCTGCAGTAAACCACTCTGCTTTAGCGTAGAGCAGCCTCCCCAACGTGTCCTTTTCTCTCTCCCTGCCTGCTGTCTCTGCTGTTGCTGCTGCTGACAGAAACGTGTTAGGAAAGCAGAAAGAGAAAATGCCAGCCATCCTGGTAGCCTCCAAAATGAAATCGGGACTACCTAAACCCGTGCACAGCGCCGCGCCGATCCTGCACGTCCCGACGGCCAGGGCCATCCCACAGCCCTGCTACCTGAAGTTTGGGAGCAAGGTGGAGGTGACGAAGCCATTGTACTCCAGCCAGATTCCCCTCAAGTCTTCCAATGGACAAGAAACCGCAGGAGATGGACTCTCAGCAAGGAAGAGTAGCTCGGTAGAAAATGGATTTGACACACAGGTTAGAAGGCACCAAAGGCTGGGGAGGTGTATGTGGGAATTTATTTCTGTGTTGAGAGTGTGCAGCAGGTTTTCTGGGATAAATAGGAGTGTGAGAGGGGGTGTGTGTGTGTCCTAACATCTGTCTGCAGGGCTGGGGTGTTTTATATTCCACATAGTGGCGTGTGTGATTTTGTCAGCACGGTGGAGCTTATGGTGGGGTGGTCAGGGATGGGGCTGCATATGCTGTTTGCCTGTGGTGCCTTCTCTGTCTCCTTTGCCTGAACCTGGGGGGATTTACAGAAGGGAGATGGCAGAGATGTTGTTTATGGGGTGTGTTCTTTGTGTTCTTTCTGTGAGTGCCAAGTGTAAGGGCTGGGTTGTGTGCCTGGGCTGGGGCAAGGTTGCTGGTTGTCGTGGATGTGTTTTGTGTTTGGTCACGTACTGCACCAGAGCACTACTTGTGTGAACATTTTGTGTCTTTAGTTGTGTGGGGAGTGAATGGGAGGCAGTGCTTGATGCTAAATTACAATATGCATGTCATTCAGTGCAACTAAATGAATACTCACGAGGAATTGCCTGTTATAATGCTATATGTGCATGGCATCATAGATGCAGCATGTTATCAATGCACATTTTTTAGATTTCCCTTTATATCAGTCATCTAGTGTGTTTTGAGATACAGGGGGGAGAAATGCACATTCCTCAGCTGACTGATTTTTGTCAGCACAGGAACGTTGGGATTGCCTTGCCCTGGCTGTGCCCTGGTGTGCTCTGCAGCAGTGTGAGCACACATAGGGGGTGTGGGTACCACAGAGCATCTGCTCTGCTGCAGCAAGCACAATTGATTACCCCTGTACGGCAGCGTGGTGTATTTTGGCAACAGCCACACACATTACAAGCTGCTTCTACCAATATCTGAGCCCGGTGGAAGGTGATACCATTACACTGGGAGAGGGAAATGATGACAGATACTTACCTGGTTTTTTCCTTCCTGGAGGAATAATGGATCATCCCTACCATCTAGATTTTGAAATCTATGGCCTCATAACCCTGTTCTCTCTGGGCAAATGTGAATACTGGTTGGGCACGTCTGACCGCGTGCCCTGATTTTAGGACATGCTGTGCTTTCATTGCTGGTAGACAGGGTGACGTGTTGGGCTGCTCAGACCAGACAGACACAGTTCCTGAGGGACTGAGAGCAGGAAAAGGAGGCAGCCAAGCATTGGTGGCAGGGTAGTGGCAGCAGACAGACCAACCTGTGCATCACATCTTGCCCTTGGAATCAAATGCTCCCTTTCACTTGTGCCAGTCTGTGCTTGTGATTATGAAATGTCAGCAAGTCTCATTATCTGCTACCCTTTCTCTCAGACATGCCATGGTTGCTGCAGAGAAATCTACATTCCTGCAGAAGTGATTGTTACTCAGAAATATTTTCTCATCTCACAACAGATTGTGCTCAGAGAGATCCTGCCAGTGGGGAACCATTTGCTGCAGCAGGAAGGGCAACACTGTGGTGGGTTTAACCCTTCTACACATGGGGAACAAACCCCCTTTTTTGTATCCTGATGATGCAAAGGTCTTGATGCTGACTCATTACATTTACACGGGGAGTGATTTTGGCCAAAGAAATGTCAGGTAATTTTCCATTTTTAGTAACTTCAGCAGCAGGAGAAATGTTAAGCTTTGCATTCTCAGTAACCTCCTCTGGGTATCAGTCTGAGCAGATGACCAGCACCTTTTAAGGTGTGAACCACTAAGGCTTGTTTTACTATCCATTATCTTGAATAAACTCAGTCATTTTTTGTTGTTCTTATTGATCCAGCTTTGATCCTTCTGCCCATATAAGCATGCAGGGTTCTGCCGTTCAAGGTGGTCATTTGGAATGTCAGTCTTTGTCTAAAGGGAGATTTTTCCAGCACTGTTGTATCAAGGGTGTTATGCTTTCCTTTTATCACTGTTCTCCCTTGCAAGAGAGGAGGAGCAGGATGGATGGACAGCTGCCAGCTGGAGCTGAAGCTTTTTTATCTTGGAAGACCTGGTTGCATTCAGGTATAGAAGTGCTTTCTGATAACCTGGTAGGGTTTAGTCTTAAACGTTGCAGCAGGTCTGAATATCCTGAGACTCACAGACACGTCCTCTGAGGGTGATCTCCTGCTTCTCTGGATGGTTTATCTGAAGCACCAGTGTGGCCCCTCACTTTTACTGGGCAGGCACCTGGCATCACCTGGGAGGGGGGGAAGTTGTATTCTTACAGTGGAATTTTGAGTTTAGATCCACAGTGCTGGTCCCTGCATGGAGTTTTCAGCCCATGGGGAAGGACATCATACCCTCCTGTGTGGCTGAAGGGAGAGTTAGAGGGAGAATTGTGTCACTTGGATCAATTCTCTCCGTTCTGGGAGTGTTTCAATGAGTTGCTCTTAATCCCATTGGAGTTGGTCCTTTTTGGACTATATAACACAAAATTCAGTGGTATGTGCAGAGTAAGGAGAGAGAGCAATTTAATGTTTAGGACATCTGCTTACAGAGAAAGACATGATAGGAAGGATGAAGCAGATACATGGGCTGCCTTTAATGATTTGTGCATATGAATTTTTCCCTTCCATTGTGATGTAGAGATACACTTTTCAGTTTGAATTTGTGTTTGCCTTTTTCCCTGTGCTTGGTTGATGAATTATTCTGGAGAAGAGGCTGTGTCTAGTGCATAGACCAGAAATCACCATGTAAGGAGGATACCAGACCATGTTCTAATGCTGTTTTAGCGTGTCTCAAGCCACTTACACTCCAGTGCTTCCTGAGCTGTTTGGGTGCCAGGTGAGCACTGATTCTTCAGAGAGCATGAGCACTGCAGGTGGTATTCTGTAAAACACCAAGTTTTTTTTAAAAACTGCCTAAAATCAGGATGTCCCACTTACAAATGTGGTATCAGGGAAAATTTGTAAATGTTTCGCTGATTTTTTTTGTTGTTCTTCTCGAGATGGTTTTACATGTGTAAGCTGGATTTTCTAGTACCTGGAAGTTTTGTGCCTTAAGGCTGTTTATGGGAAATGTGTTATTTAAAATGCTGTGCAATTTATACAAACCATTCTTCAGAGGCACTTTCCAAAGAAAGGTCTGAGGTTTTTAGCATCAAGCCTATTGTAAATGCTAGTCAGAAATCTTAGGTCGATGAATCACAGCAGGATCATTCCTGTTTTATTGGTACTGATATACACACTCCATTCATTTTTCCATATTAAAGTGCCTGTGTTGTGCACAGCAGTGTCCGACTGCTGCACTGGTGCTTATTGTGTCTGATTTAAAAACACCGCCAATGACTCGTAGCCGTATTTAGAGGGTATTGTTTTGGAAATATTTAACTTTGTTACCAGAGAAACTTCCGTCAAGTGGATGGCAAGATAGTGATCTCTCATCCACACACTGGTGTTTATTAGTGATGCTGAGAAAGTCGGATGTATTTGGGCACTAGATCTGCATTGGTTATTTGAGACAGAGGGCATTGCCAATTAGGAGCCCGTGGCCGTGGTATAATTGTACATGCAGATGCAGGAAGGAATACACTCTGTTGCCATGTTGTTGGGATGCCACTGGAGCAGATCAGGGTTTAATTACTGTGTTTGTTGGTGCTGTGTTGTAGTCACTGTTTGTACCTTCTGTAACTGAAGCAGAACCGTGACCTTGCTCAGGGATTGGTCTCACCCTTCCACTGAAACACTCCAAGTTAACAGGCTCAGTTTACCTGCTATGAAAGTTGGTGCATTGAGCAATTACCTGTAAGTGTGCCTCAGATTTGGAGAGGATGGGTTGGGACAGGACTTGTTATTTCTTTGCAAACTTCTTTGCAATGTTCTCTGCTGAAAATTGGGTGGTCACTGTCCTGGTGGACATGGCAGGCAGGTCCTCACTGCGGGGTAGGTTTTCACTCCCTTTCCTCTTCCCTACTGTGGGCAGACCTAGTTCTTTTATGGGATTTCTAGAACTCCAACAACTCTTTGTGCTATCTACCAAATTCTTCAGTTTCCCTAGACTTTTGGTTTTTTTTTAAAGAATTCAACTCAGAAGTGGTTAGAGATCATTGAAATAAAGCTGCCTTGCTCAGATAGATTTTTCTTCATGTTGCTTTCCCAATCTTGTTGAGTTGGGCAGCCTAGATCTTGGTGGTCAAAATCTGGGCTGTTCTAGCTCTTCCTATTTTCTAGTCTTATGCTAGATTTTCTTCTAGTGATGTAGTTCTTCTTTCCTAATTTATGAAGATCATCTGCATCAGGGGTGTGCTCCAAAAACGTTTGCAAATCCCTATTGAGATTTAAAATGTCTCTTTTTCTTTCTTTGCTACCCATTCTATAATCCAAGTAATGACAAGGGTGTGGAGTGGACCTGGTAGAGAAGCTCCTTTCCAGCTCCCTGCAAAAAATCTTCTGGAGAGGCATTCCCAGGTTGACAGCACACTGCTGACACATTTCAGGGAGCTTTTCAGTCAGCTGTGTGCTGCTCTCCAACTGATTAATTAAGAGGTTCCTCCAGTATTTTTCCACACTTCAAATTTAGGCTCACAGCAACTGTTTGATGAGCCACACGTGACTTGAGATCTGTTGGCCATCAGGTTTCCTTCTCTGCCTCAACTTCCCCCTGTTCCCATGCCATTAGCAATCCAAATGAAGCCATGTAGTTCAGATATTAGTAATTGCTTTTCTATATGTTAATTAACTTTACCAGAAGCGGTTTATACCTCCATATCACTGTCTCACTAATGTGAAGCTTCATAAAGATTAATAGAGCAAATTGGAGAGAAATTGTGCCTTCCTTTCCCATATGCAGTGAGCCATTTTTGGGTGTGATACTGGGCAGCCCAATTTTACTACCAAACCAGCTGGAGAAGGGATGGGAATCAAGCAAACCTGTATCTGGACCCAGTTTGAATTCAGATGGATGTTGATTGGTTTCAATGCCATCATGTTTGCTGCCTCAGGGGTATGAAATTTGGTCTCGCTGTCACTGCTGAGCTAATTGTAAAAGAAATGATGAGAAATGTGCTCAGTCACACTGATAACTTTAGCAGGAAAAATGGCTTTTTGCAGTGTTGGAAGAAACCAAATGAGATCATGTTTAGGATGTAAACAAAGGATAAATTGTACTGAAGAGCTGGGAGGAGCTAAAAAACCCCTATAGATTCAGGTTATCAATATATAAGCACAAAAGAAATTCGGAATTAGTATTAACAAGCTTGTTTATATGGTTATAGTTATGTGCCTAAGTACATTCCTACAACAAAGCCCTTGCTGTATCTTCCTTTTGGATGGATTCTTTCTTCATAAGCAATCTGAGGCTATTAAGTAGCCAAATTCTTGTTCTATTCATGTTTCCAATGGGTTTGGTGTATTATAGATGCACACAGGTAAATATCCAGATGAAATGCTCCCAGATGGAAAACAATCCCAAAGCTGTTTTATTGTAATTATTAATATAGACTTTTCAATGATCTGCCCTTTCATATAAAGAGCTTCCCTTTCTAATGCCCTGCATTTGAACAGAAGGTGTTAAGATTGCACTCTAAATTCAGGAGGCTCTTCAGTCACTGAGTTTTCATTTTGAATGTGCAAAGTGTCACTTCGACTCAAAGTTCCATTCAGTTTTTAATTGTACTGGAAAATACAGTTGTGGCAGTTCCTGAGTTATTGTGGGCTCCTCCTTCACAAGTTGTTCAGTACCTTTACTGTTGAACTGGCTGGGATGGGATCTCCAAGGGTACTCATAGTTGAACTAATAATGCTCCTGTTGAATTCAGTCAAGTTTTTACAGGCCATGATGGTGTTTTTGAAACATTCATTCAATATATCTTTTTTTTCCTGCTTCCAGTTTATTTCTTTATGTTATTTCTCTGATCTCTGCCAGTAGGATATATGAAAATAAATATATAAAAATATTTTTATATATACACATAATATTTCTTCGCACACATTTTAATATACTTAACCTCCATAGGAGTAGGGATATTGTTCTTGTGTTATAAATGGGTGGCTGAGGCACAAAGAAACTCACCCAAGGTCAGAAAGTCTGCAGTGCTGTAGTCCCCTGATACTCCATTATCTTTCTCCTTTGCTGCTACTTGTTAACAGTTGAAAATGCTTGTGCATATGGTGGCCATGTGTTCTCCTTCTGTCCTTGGAACTGTTGGTTTACTCCAGAAAGCTGAATCTCTTCTCTGTCCCTCTCTTAGCAAGGAGTTTTTATCACCTTCTGCTGCGACATTTGATGTGTGGTTACACCCAAGGCAGAGGTACAGGGATATTATTAGAGGAGAACAGCAGGTATTGCTTTTAAAAGCTCTTGGCACTGAACCTGAGCTTTAGTTCTCAAAAATTAAAAAAAAAATCAAATTGTAAAGAGGTCTAGTAAACAAATCATAAATCTTTCCAAAGTTTCAAGTATCTGAGAAGAAGCCAAATAAAATAAAATTATGAGTCCAACACCGTTTGTGCCCTTTTTGCCTATCCAGAGAGTATCAGAAAAGAAAGCCTTTTTTGTTGAGATAGAAAGGGTGGATTCAGTTCTTGGTTTTGGAAATTCAGAGTTGGTATTGGCTGATTTTAATTTCTTCTGAAGAGTCCTTTGAGAAACATTGTCTGCTCTGTAATTTCACTTTCCAGATTGTCTCACCACTAGATTTAAATCTCTGATTAATTTGTATCTTATTTTAATGCTTCTAGCCTACAAGTCCCCTTTTCCTACCAAAGCAAAAGAAAGTAAGGAGGTGCTTAAATCAATAATTATTCTGTTTGAACTTTGCAAATTTGCAGCAGAATAAATAATGTGAGTGCTGTTTAAGAAGATACAGTTATGAATGAAGCAAGAGCTGGGCCTTTAATGAAAGGGGGTGTGTCCTGTTCTTCAATTTTTTTATCCATTTGCTTTTTGTTTATTTAAGCTTTGGGGCTAAACCTTCTACTTTTATTCTGGCATAAACCAAGAGATGCTTTTAAAATTTTAACTCATTAATCTATTTTTTCCTTGCAGCAAACTGCAGAATTTCATTCTCCTGAGAAATTCACCTGGCTAAAAATACCCTGCTTTAATATTATTTTTAGAAGCATCCATATTTGAAGTATATAAGCGGTTAGATATTATGTGTATTATTAGACATGAACTGTTGGTACATTTTGTAACAGGAAGCTGCTGGTTTTCCATTCACCAAGAACTGGAATTCAGTCAAACACTTGGCACTTAGTTGTATGCCTCTAATTTTATCTGTAAATTGTTTTTTTTCTGCAATAGTTTGTGGAAACAGTCTCAGTTTCTTCAGTTTTGCAAAGCACAGACATGGAAATAACTGCTAAAACTTTAAACAAATAAACCACCTATTAAAATAAATACAAAAACAAGTCACTTCTTATTTTGAAACAGGCTGAGATCTGAAGTTTTATTCTGATTCCACCTTATTTTTTGCCTCTTGGAAATATTTTTAGGTGTGTTGTCCTTGGATTATTTTTCATTTTAAATTTGGCTTATTTTAGAATTGGAAGCAATGTGTGGGAAAACAATGCACGAAGGGATGAAATACCCAACTTCTATATTTGAAAATACACTTTCACCAGGACTTTCTCTCCTGTGTGTGTTCAGTTTTGGGTTGTCATGTCATCCTACTTGGGCAATGTCTTGTTGCCTTGCTTTTTAGCCTGTGTTGATCCCTTGTCTTGAAGGTTTCATAGAATCATAGAATGGATTGGGTTGGAAAAGACCTCCGAGATCATCAAGTCCAACCCTTGGTCCAACTCCAGTCCCTTTACCAGATCATGGCACTCAGTGCCACGGCCAAGGTCAGTTTAAAAACCTCCAGGGATGGTGAATCCACCCCCTCTCTGGGCAGCCCATTCCAATGCCTGAGCACTCTCTCTGCAAAGAATTGTTTTCTAATATCCACCTTTCCCCAAGTCCTTTTCCTCGTGTGGGTTTTTTCTCTACAGCAGTGCCTACAAGTTGCTCTGTCCTCTCTTCACACCTGGGAGGAGTCTCCTGCCCTTATTTTACCTGTCCAGTCATCAATATTGGTCCATTTCTTCTCTCTTGTCCTTCATGTGGTGACCACCATGGTGCAATCCAGAAGTGTCCTGTGGTGCAGGTACAGGCAGTGGGAAGGCTGAGCTGGAACCAGCAGATGTAAAGAAGAGAGCCCACGGGCCACAGGTTTTGTTTTACACAATCAGGAAGGAAAACTCAGGGGCTGTAAAAACTGCGGACCGGCAGGTGTTGGTTTGGTAACAGAAGTGCTTTGCTTGGCAAGGAAACATGGTCAGGTTTGTGGGATGTGAATTCTGGGCACTAAGTTGGTGGATTCGTTGGTGTTTTCTTTGAAAGTGGATATCTGCCTGTTTGTAAGAGTTCTAAACACTGTGAGTCCTTCCTCCAAGCTCCAGGAGCTCACAGGAGTGGAGACAAAGTGCTGTTCCCTCCATGCCTGGAGAAAGGGAAGGTTGGGTTGGGTACTGAGGCATGGTGGGCAGTGGCAGAGAGGACTGGACTGTTAAGCCTTTGTGGAGAAACCCAGAAATGTCTGTCCCACCTGCTTAATGAAGTGACTCATTCATGCACACCCAGGTTTTCTCATTAAATATATTATCAAAAAATAAATAAAACCCCCCAAGCAAACCAACCCAAACCAACCCCTGACAGGCTGACTCACTCTATGGCTGTTCTCAGAGCTGGGGTCTGGGTTCCTTGGTTGTGCTTTCTCCAAAGGGAAGGACTGAACTGACCACCTTGATCATTTCCATGTTCCTCCTCATCTCCCATATAACACTGAAGAATCTTACAAGGCCTTTGGGCCTTTTAGCTACATTTTCCAGAGTTGTTTGGGAAGAACATCTTCTAGGCTGGCTGTCTGAGGACACCCCTGCTTTGTTCTTGGGGGAAGTGGAAGAGGCGTATGACAGGCTGGCATTGTAATTTTAAGTATTTTATGTCTCATGGAGAGGTATTCTCAGCTGTGAAGACTGTTGTAGACTATTTAGCTCCATGTGATGAGGTGACTCTTCCCTGATAGGATTGCCTATCTTCTACTGGAAATGATGAGCAGAAATGATTATATTGTATTTTTCTGCCATCTATTAATTCTATATACTTGTCCATCGGTAGAACAAAAGGAATGCCCTAGTGGGATTTCATTTTGCTGCTCTGGCTTGTGTGACATTTTATGGTGAACATGGATACTGAGATTTTGTTATATTTTTATATCTCATAACAAATATTCAGAAGCATATTTCTTTTCTTTTAGCTTTCTGCACTTGAGCCATGTCCACTGTTAGAGGGTTCAGGTAACTTCAGTACCAAAAAGCTAAATACTTGTAGAAGTATTTTTGCAAGACTTACAGCTGTCTCTCCACATAATATCTATTTTGGGTGTTACTCAGATTATGGCATTAATTACCAGGAAGTCATTTCTAACCAACTTGTACAAGGGGCCCAGCAGATTTGCTTCCTCTGGCAGACAGAGCACTATGAGACACGGAGCTGTGGGATCCAGCAGATAGAAAGATTGGTGTCCTGTCTTTTGGAGTCAGAAATCATTCTTAAGCCACTATAGCATGACACAAAGTTATGTTTTCTTAGAGAATTTAAACTTTGGGCAGTATCTGTCTGTGTGTGTTGGCGGTTTGAGACTTGGAGCAGATGTAGAGCACACAGTTGCCTCCCCAGGGATCAATGTGAGACTTTGATTGTAGTTGATGGAGACAATAATTAGTGAATTGGTCTGGTAGGATGAATTTCATTCTGTTCTAAATTACTCTTCATTTGCAAGAGTCCTACAGATGTTTAAGTCTTCAAAACTGATTTTTAAAAAATTGTGTGTGTTTGGAGATCAAATGTGCATTGACCACGGTCAGGCTGCTTCTCAGGACAGACATGCATATCCCAGTCTTGTCTGGGGCTTAACTGGCATGGATTATTTTGGGAAGAAGTATTTTTGGCATTGCTGTGTCTTACTCCTGTAGGATGGGCCCTGGAACACACAGGGGTCTGATCCTCCATGGTATAGTGTGCCAGGTTGGCACTGGCAAAGAAAGCTGGCACAAGGGTGCCTGTCCTCTAGCCTGGAGCATCCTGCTCATCCCTACACAGCCTCTCCAGGGGAATGGTTTGAATTTGCTTTATTCCACTCAACCAAACTACTTGCTGCTTTGCAAGAGGGAAGAGCAGTGGTTGCCTAGGATCCCGTTTCCAAGCAGTCAGATTCCAACTTCCCACACTGCAGCAAGGGAGATTTTCCTTTCCTGCCTGTGAGATGCCTTTTGGCCTTTTCCCTGGTAGGGTTTGGGCCACGTGGAGTGATTTGTGGGGCATACGTGGGATGTGGTGCCCGTGCCCACTGCAGGGTTGGTTGATTGGCTTGGATAGCAAGGCAGCTGTGCCTTATTTTTAACACAAGAATTAATTCCACCTTCCCTTTGTTGAGCAGGTTACCTCAATAAGGAGCCTGAAATAATAGCAATAATTTTTAAAAAGTCTGTGAAGCTCCTAGACTTGTTAATAGCAACCTAATCTCTTGGCTACAGCACTGTGAACTAGGTAGGGTTTAGCCCTGTTTGTTGCCTCCTGAGCACCCTCAGGCTGAGCAGAAGAGAGGTTTGTATTGAACAAACATGGACTTTCCCCTGTTCCCATCCCAGAAATGCCCGCAGGTGCTGGCTGTGATGGGGGGCACTGATGCCCCCCTTAGCCCCCCGTGTGCTGCTGTGTCAGCGTTTCTGAGCCAATGACCTGTCGGATCCACTTAGGGTTTGTTATGTAGCATTGAGCAAAGAGAAATCTGAAATTTCAGTGTTCCACTGGAAAATCATTTAATTTTAGGTAATTTTGCACTGGTTCTTAGTAGCTTATATAAATAGATTTTCAACAAATAAAAGCCTCAGGTTTTCCATGCACATGGGCACGTTTCAGTCACACAACCAATACCTGTGGTGGAAGGAGGCTCTTGTGAGCCATCTTTGTGAATAGCTGCAGCATCACTCAGAGCCCTCAGCCCTCCCTCCCTCCTCCTTTCCTCTCTAACAGCAGCTGAGATGGCAGGGCTTGCTTTGGCCGGTATTTTGCATCATTTACAGCACTGCTGTTAAACGCTGGGCTCAAATGGATGGGCGCTCAGCTAATTTGCATGATTTAAAATGCCAGCTCGGTTTAATGTAGAGCAGCTGGTATATACTTAACTCCTTCAGGAGAAAACTTAATCCCAGCAGATCGCATTATCCAGGGCTACACTGCAGTTATTTATTTATTTATCCTTCCCCTCACCGCTTCCTGGAACGTTTGTAAAGATCATTTCTCTGCTGCTGGCAAAGGGCTGTGCTCCCTGGTGATAATTGTGCAGCTTGCAGAGTTCACAAAGCGATTGGTCACACCCTGTGACAAATACTTGTTGCAGCTTCTGAGCAGCCACTTCCACACTGACCTTAGCAAGGAGGACTCTAAATTAAGATGTGTCATGGTGAAGGATGGTGAGATTAGTTGGAAGAGGGACAGGTGTAGAGGCCTGGATTATGTGGATTACTGCATACTCAATTTCTTAGGGTTGAATTTCAAGGTTGAAAATGGCTAATTCCACAGTTATGGCATTAGGATGTGCTGTGCTGCTCCTCTGGGTGCTGTGCCAGCAGCCAGTCACCTTGTGAGGGAACGAGGACTTGGAGGATCAAAGAATTCCTGTGCTCCCCTGAAATAATTAGCATAACCTCAGTGAGAGGATGGAGGCAGAATAATCTTTTAATACCAACCTTTCTCAAAATTGACCTTGTCACAGGCAGATTCATCTTCTCACAGAGAAACAGGTGTGGTGGAGTCACTCTTACTGCATCAGAAATGCAGGCACAGTATCTCATCCTTTGCCAAAACTCTCTTGCCTTTCCCTGGGCAGAAGAGCTCTGAACATGCCTTTGGGTGAGCTCTGGGATATTGTGCAAGGAAGGTGGACTCTGCAAAGTCAGGGCTTCCTTAAGGCACTAAATGGGGCATTCTCTTCCTCTGGAATTTTTTTATTCTATCAAGCTTGAGCTGACCAGTTTCACACGGTCACTTTTGAAGACCCTTAGTAGTTTCAAGCACAAGCTATTAAGCTGGAGCTAAAACATGTGTTAGGTTCTTTTGCCATGTGTAAGTCCTTCAGTGTTGCATCTGAAGTTTGAGAATTCCTGTTACCCTCTATAAAAACCTTTGTGTCAGACAATCCCATGTAGGTACTTGGTTGATATCAGTGCCGTGTTTGGTGTATGGGACAGGAAAGTCATGTTGGTACAAGGGAAAGGACAAGTCCTCCCTAATGAAAACTTGTTATTGTTGTTGTGAAATGTAAACCACTAAGAAGATGACCTCCTATAATCTTCTTTCACAAATGTAGGCAAGATAAATTGCCCTTGGTGATGAAATGATACATTCTTTCATCTCATGTAGTCCATGTGTAAGATAATTAGTGTGCCAGTATGCTGTGGGAGATTACAGCCCTGCATTGTGTAGGCAGATTATTTCTGTTGTAGTGTGTGTGTACCATAACTGGGCTGAACACCTGAGTGTTTTTGATGTATAACACACAAATAATTTCAGCCATTTGAGGAAAAGCCTCGCTGATGGTTGTGCTTGATGGAAGAAGTTAAGCAACAGGTGTCCATCCTTCAAAAAAGACAGAAACCATTTTGTGAGGCAGTTTAAAGGTTCCACTCTAGCTGAGGCAGAGCATGGTGGTTTAGCAATTGGTTGTCAGGCACCAGGTCAAGACTCCCAGCAAACGATGCTGTTTGTGTTTGTGGAGTCTGACTCGAGGCTTTTGGAACAGGAACAAGTGAGCCAGCTCTTCATTCGTGCTGTGTGAGAGCTGTCTCTGAGTTAAATCCTCATCACCCGTGTCACTTGGGTGTCTTGTTTGTTTTCTTTGGGTGACTAAGGGAGAAGTTTATTTCTTTTAATGCTTTTCCATTGGTTAATACAAACTTTACTAGAGGTCCAGGCTCGACCTCTAGTGCTTATTATTTCATTCCTTGCTATTTTCCACCACAGATATTTTTATCTTGCTGTTTTTAGGACTTTTCCAACTGGTGAGAAGGTTGGGAAAGCCAGTTCCACCAGACTGGACATGCTGTGAAAAAGCTTGAAGGAAGGATAAGGCTGGTTTTTATGGCACCTTCCTGCCAGGAGGGATTTCAGTCCTTGAGGGCAGGGAGGATGCAGTGATGAGCCTGTGAGTCACAAGCCATGGCAGCAGTGTCACCTCCTTGCTGCCTGCTGCTCTTTATCACCAGCAACTCCCTTATCTCACAGGTGTTCTGCAGAGATAAATCCATTATAATTCCAAGTAGCTCAGGTAAGTGATACCTGAAGCCACAAAATCACCTTAACTGTGGGACTTGTAAACCTTCCTGCGTCACTGTGATCTGCTTTTTTTCTCTACTGATTTTTTTGCTTAAGGTAATCCTTGAATCCAAGCAAGAGATACTTGAATCACAGAATCCCAGACTATTCTGAGTTGGAAGGGACCCACAAGGATCATTGAGCCCAACCCTTAAGTCAGTGGCCCACACAGGGGATTGAACCCATGACCTTGGCATTATTACAACCAAGTTTTAACCAACTGAGCTGACCTTCCACTAATGATATATGGATTTTAATAAAACTTGTGAAGATAGAAGTCTCATTGTTAGGAGAAGGTTCTCCACTATAAACAGATGTCATTACTTTTGGCTGTTCCTTCTGAAAACCGCAATTTGTCCTTTTATTGCTGAAAATAATTTAAGGAGATGAGAACTGAAGAGCTGCATACGCTGTTTCACATTGTAATGAGGAGTTGGTGGGCTGTGGGTTTCCATCTGCACTCCACTTCCACACCATCTGCCCATGAGGAGAAAATCAGCAGCGGGAAAACAGTAGGATGTGCTGCAGTTCTGCAGCCACAGAACCACCAGTTACACACAGAACCTTGTGAGGTCTGTATTGAAACCTGAGCCTCGGACAGCACAGCCCTGGAAAGGGAAAGGGGAGTGTGAAAAAGGCCACTGAGATTTTGGAGGGTGGAAAAAGGGGTTTTCAAGCCTTGCATGATTGACTGCGTTAGTAGAAGAGAGGAGTCTGCAGAGTGTTAATTCATAGTACGGAGCACAGCTGAGGACTATCTGAGAAGGCTGAGATTATGCTAATTTATGCGGTCCACATTGCTACTGCAGTTTAAAAATAGCTTTTTTTCTAGAGATCTAGAGCTACTGTGGGTTGGCTTTGCATTTAACTCTGCAAATTTTACCAGTTTGAACACAGAGCAAACCTTAAGTGGTCTTTTTATCACAGAAACACAGTTTATTTAAGGTTGGAAGGGACCTGTGGAGATCACTCGGTCCAACCCCCCTGCCAAGGGAAGGTCACCTGGAGCAGGTGACACAGGATCGTGTCCAGGTGGGTTTGGAATGTCTCCAGAGAGGAGACTCCACCACCTTCTTGGGCAGCCTGTTCCAGTTCTCCTTGTCATGCTCTCTGGTAGGAGGCACTGTTTGCTCCTGCTCCTCTTTTTGTGGGGGTTCTGGGTGGTTCTACCACATTCCATCCCTTCTGTTCAAGAGGCTGAATGGAAAACATTAGTCCTCTGGCTTGGGAATGATACAGGAGTATTAGTGGTGGGTTCTGTGAACAGCTGCAGTTAGGCCTGAGGCTGAATGCCCAAAAGAATAGTTCAGATTAAAGCACGTTTTGGGGTTCTTGGCAACTGGTGTTGCTTTGCAGAGCTTGGCACCTGTTGCTGAGTTGTGTGGTGCCTTGGAGCACCTTTGAGAGGTATTTGGCTCACCATCTGTCACTCTGCATGTCATTGTTTTGGGTGCCTATGGGGATGTGAGAAACAAAAGGAGGGGGCAAACCTCCATTTATTGGTTGTGATTAAAACCGATTTTCAGGTTGCCATATTTGAACTGCATTTCCAGTGAGTGTGGGTGAAAATGTGAAATAAGAAATGTATTATGGCTGGATTCAGTGGGTAATTTCATATTCTGGTTTTGCATTTGATATTCTGAAGGAGCTAGAATATATTTTGCAGTTCAAGTCATAATTTAGCTGTATGAATAGACTTACACACAATACTGGAACTGATTTTAAAGACCAAAGCAAGTTGGGACAAAAAGTCCTGGTGTGTAACTTGTGTTTGAGCAGCTGTTCCTCTGACAAGATGGCAGTGGGTTTTGCCTGCCAGGAGATAAACCCATCCTAAGCACGAACACTCCCAGTTTTTGAAGTCTACAGTGATGGGTGGAAGCCAGGAAAATATAATTCCCCTTCCTCTTTTCCTTCTGACACCTCCAGTCACATTTTGGGATGAGACTTTTTGTTGTGTTTTATTAAAACCCTTTCTCTAACTCAGCTCAGGAAGGGTTGGTAACCCCTAATGGACACCTGGGTGTTGGTTCTGCATCTTCAGTAACTGCTGTGGAAAAAGCTCATTTAACAGAAAAATCATAGTAGACAACAGTGGTTACAATGCAAATTGTTCAAGGTTTTACTTTTTTAGGACTGTATAAAATAGATTTTGACTCATCAGTGAGTTAATCTGTGCAGGCCAGAAGTGGCAGGGAGGGAGGGAGGGCACTGCTGATCTTTGTGCTGCTGGAGGTGGAAGTTGCTGATGGTCTGGAGTCATTCAGCACTTGGGACTGTAAGTCAGTCTGAAAGTAGGTGTAGATCAGTGACTCATTTTTGCCCATCTTATTGTAATTCCAGATGGACACGTGTGAGGTCAGATTAGAGGTGTAATTTTATATATGAATTTACCTATGGATATATTATTCCTACAATTCAGTTTTTTAAAAAAACCCACAGATTTATTTACTTAGCTGCTGAGAGGTTTAGAAACTGTAGTCCTGGGATACTGGATGAGGCCAGATTGCTTTTTGATTTCCAGCATCATCATCCAGTGTGATGCCTGCAACTAGACTTGTGTTTGTATTGGGAATTAATTTCCATGCACAAACCACCTCTGGCTCTTGTGGCCCAACTTACTTAATGTAAAGAACTCATTGAAATCTGAGAAACACAAAACCCCTCTTAGATCCAGCTTTCACAGAATCATAGAATGCATTGGGTGGGAAAAGACCTCCGAGATCATCAAGTCCAACCCTTGGTCCAACTCCAGTCCCTTTACCAGATCATGGCACTCAGTGCCACGGCCAAGCTCAGTTTAAAAACCTCCAGGGATGGGGAATCCACCCCCTCTCTGGGCAGTCCATTCCAATGCCTGAGCACTCTCTCTGCAAAGAATTTTTTTCTGATATCAAGCTTTTATTCTGTTTTATTCTGTTCAAATGCAGCCCTTGTGTATTTCTATCACTCTCAGGTTATTGAAAAGTGTAATTTTTTTTATCCCCTGTTTTTCCATGTGTCATGTGGTTTGGGGCATTTCTGCAGCGTTTGGAGAGGGAATTAGTGAGGTGTTGTACCTGGTGGTGTTCCACGAGAATGCTCCATGAAGTTACAAATCAGAAGCAATGGTGCCCTGTGGCAGCAAAACCTGAAGTGACACAGGTAATGTGGAATTCTGGGCCACCTCTGAGCCAAAATGCACCCAGTGGGATCAGCTTGCAGGAGTCAGAGAGTGGGATGAACACCTGTGTGAGCTGTGCCTTTTCCACAGGGAGAGAAAGATTGAAGTGTCAGTCACAGGTTCTTGGGAGCTACTTAGTCTGGACCCGGTCTTTGGACTGTCTCATTGAGTAGGAATAGCTGTGAGCGTCCTTTTTTTTTTACAGATGGTTATTCTGACACTGAGTTTAGGTTAAAGAAAGCTCGGGGTAAGGCTGAGTGAAAGGAAAAAAGGGACTAAGCAGTTCCTGCCGCTGCTTTGCTGTGGGGTGGGTTGGCTGGGCTGCTATTGCCACCTGGTGGTGTTGGACAGCACCAGAGCACACCTCATTTTCCTTCGGTTTCCCGGATGAGTTGCATGTGATTAAGTAGATATTCGATATTGATAAGATTTATTAATGATACACTTTTATTATAGGTAATTCTTTCAATGAGGACAAAAAAATCCACAGTATTCTATGACTGTTTATTTTGGACACAGAGTTGTAAAAAAGAAATAATTGAACCTTTGTTTGAGCATCGTCAGATCCTGACTAGCAGCAAGTTTTGGGGGAGCTGGTAACAATGTGTGAGGGGTACTTGGTGTGGGTAGACCTGTGGAGAGGGAGGAGAAGAGCAGCTGGAAGCCCCTGAGCTGCCCAGCGAGGTGTTTGGTGGAGGGAGCTCTGCCTGGTTTGGAGTCTTGTGGAGTCCTAATGTGGCAGCTGTAGCTGCCACCATCCTGGGGCACCTGTGGAAGTGGAGCAGGAGGGGACGTGATGTCCTCCTGGCCTCGGAACATCTTCAGCAGCAACACGCTGTGGTTTGGTGCCATATGGTCCAGTCACTGCATTGCCGGGGCAAATTTGATTACCATAAGTGATTAGTGTCTTTATCTCGCTGAAATTAGCGGGTCATTATCAAATGATGATTTTTGCACGTAATGTGCCTTAATTATCCTTTCATTACGTGGAGTTCTATTGCGATCCTTTTAGCAGGGGAATACAGATTAAGTTGCTGTTACAAAGGGAAGAGGAGATCACTGTTCAACCCCTCCTGATCAGTGACAAAACCAGACTCTGTCGCTTAACCTGCAGCTTCGCTGTCCCCACAAAACATCTGCATCCGCTGGAGTGTGTCAGAGCTTCAGGACGTTTTCCAGTGAAGCACTGGCACAGGTTATTTGCTGTGAACCCTCCAGGCAGCGCTCAGGAGCTCAGATCAGCTTTGTCATGTGTGGAAGTTTGAGCTGACCTGTGGTAGAGGTCTGACCTAAATGCATCTCTCCCTCTGTTGTAGCTGCCATGAGCTATGTCACAAAAAGCTCTGTTTGAGGGAGAGGAAAAAAATGTAAATCCGTTAAAGCCACAAACATTTGCTTGAAATTATGGCTGAGAAATTTTGTTGTCAGGTCTGGAAGTTTTCCCTAGAAGTGTTCAAGGCCGGTTGGTCAGGGCTTGGAGCAACCTGGTCTAGTAAAAGGAGTCCCTGCCCATGGTGGGGAGTTTGGAACTAGATGGTCTTTAAGGTCCCTTGCAACCCAAACCATGATCTGTCATAATGAAAACCCACCATTTTAATAGGGGGGGGAAATCTTTCTGAAGCAGCTATACTGTCCTTATATGTATCACCTTTGGGTTTCCAAAGAAGCATCCCAGGATTCCTTATGTTTCTGAGGCATCAGGTCCCTTAAGATCATTAGATTCCAAAGAAGCAGCACCCTGGACCAGTGTGATGGAGCAAATCCATGCTGGCAGCAAACCAGGTATAAGGGACTTGGATTTAACACACAGACTCCTTACACACTTACATGGGCCACCTGCAGTAATTGTGACCTTTTTTCTCCCGTAAGCAAAGCCCTTTCCCCATTTGTTTTTACCAATACTGTTAATAAGGCAATGTGAGCCAGTTTACAGAACTTGAAATATGTCTAAGTGATTCCCTTTGTATATAAAGTCCTTTCCCTCACAAATATCAAATGCTGATTTCACTCAGCTCTTCCAAGCCGCCCTCATGCTGTATTTTTGGCTGCAGGAGACTATTCTGACCAGAAAGCGTAGTTGTTTTGTGACTTGCTAGTTTATATTGTTAGGAAGGCTTATTATATTTCCAGACTTATTAGCAGTAATCAGAATTTTGCCCAGAAGCAGTTAAACCAGCAGGAAGCAGAACGGTTTTTGTCAGTCAGTTGATAACAATTTCAGTTATTAATATTCCCTGAAATGGAAGCCAGACCTTATTTCTCATGAGTGATGGTTGGGTTTTTTAATTTCTTTCTGGTTCATATGTGCTTAATCCTCATAGCAGTTGGAAAATGAATTGGATCACAGCAGTACAAATGCTGCTTACAGTGATCCCACATGCAGTGAAGGGATGAAAGGAAATACATTGAATTGGAGGTGTCTTAAAAAAAAACCCACCAAACAACAAAAACCCCTTTGTAATTAAATGTTTCTAGTCTCTTCTGTGGTTCTGCCAGCACACCAGAAAGGTCTTTGAAGAGCATTGTCCTTTCCAGTCCTCCTGTGGGCACCACCTTGCTCTCCTTCATGCCAGGTTCTGCTCCCTGGCTGCAGAAGGTGGTGGCACAAAGGTGGTCACTGGGTGCAGGATGAGGTTCTGGGTGGATGTGACTGCCCTGGAGAGCGTGGGGCTTCCCATCTGGGACGTTAGTGGAGCAGGATCCCTTCCAACACAAGGAAGAGTCATCCTGGGACTTGTTAGACCATGCTCAGAGGATGCTGCAAGTTGAAGGATTAGCTGAGCTGTCTGTTAGTGACAGGTAAAAGTGGATTGAAATGGACTTAAGGACAGTTATGTTGTGCTTGCCCTTTAGATTTAAACCCCCTCAATGAAGGGAGCATTATCAGACAGAGTGTTCAGATGTAGGCAAAGCCTCCGTTCCCCAGCCCATGCAATCTCGCCTGCACTGCTCAGTTTAACCAAAGAGGGCCCTCACTTTTCCTTGCCCAGGGTTGCCGTTTCTATGAGAGAAGTTCCAAACTGTATAAACAGAACAGATAATTTTTGGAATTTGTCCTGAGGCATGTGTTCCTTTTTACCAAGCTCGCTTCCCTCTTCTTCTTCTTCTTCCCTTTCCTGGCACTTGGATGATCCAAACCTCAAAGTTTCCAAGTCCTTGGTAATGCTGTGGTGCAGTTTTCAGGAGTGGTTCCCACATAGCTCTGGGTTTGGGAGAGCTGTGCTGTATCCTGCTGCAATGGTTAGATGGGTTGAGACTGGATCTCAGGAAAAGGCTCTTCCCCAAGAGAGTGGTGGGCACTGACCAGGCTCCCCAGGGAAAATCATGGAATCAGTTGGGTTGGAAGAGACCTCTGAGATCAAGTCCAACCCTCAATCCAACCCCACTTTGATTACCAGATCATGGCACTCAGTGCCACATCCAGTCTCACCTTAAAAACCTCCAGGGTTGGAGAATCCACCCCCTCTCTGGGCAGCCCATTCCAATGCCTGAGCACTCTCTCTGGAAAGAATTTCTTCCTGATAACCTAAACCTCCCCTGGCAGACCTTAAGCCCGTGCCCTCTTGTCCTGCTGTTGGTTGCCTGAGAGGAGACCAATCCCCACCTGGCTGCAACATCCTTTCAGGTAGTTGTAGAGAGTGATAAGGTCTTCCCTGAGCCTCCTCTTCTCCAGGAGCATTTGGATGATACTCTTGGACACCTGGTGTGACTCTTGGGGGTGGTCCTGTGCAGGGCTGAGGACTGGACTCGATGATCCTCGTGGGCCCCTTCCAGCTCAGCCTTTTCTGTGGTGCTGTGAATGGTCTCTGCACTGGTGGTTCATGTTGCAAAGGTCAGTGCAATGCTGCTTCTCTGGGGCCAAGTGCTTGGAGTGTAAACCAAGCAGCATTAATAATATTTATCTGCAGAGGAAAACTAATAATAGCTTGTTCTCAGGTTTATTTATTTTTCCTTCTCACACTATGAAGTGCTGTAACAGTAGCAGCAGCAAGTCTCTTTTTGCCTCGTCCATGATTTGAACTCTGTGTAGCAAGACTGAGGCTTGGAAACTAATCTTGTTTTCAGAGGCTGGCTGCCTCTGAAAATAACATTATGCTCACAACTAGCACATTTTAGGATATTCAAAGCATAGTTTGACAGTGTTTTAAAATCTGTTAAGTAGCTTGAAGGTAGTATTGGAATCTCCTCTTTGGGGCATGGCCTGACAGCAGTGAAAGAATGTTTAATATCAATAAGAAATGTTCCATTTCATGTAATCAGAGAGGTCTGATTCTTTTATACCTTGCAGCTTGTGTCACTGCTAGTTACAGGAGTTGAATATGTAGGTGAAATGCTAAATTACATGGTCAAACTTACAGGCAAGGAAGAGTCAGATCCAATGTGTGTCCAATTGGAAACCCAGCTGGATTTTTCTGGGTTTTTTTAGCCATCATATTAAGGTACATTGAGAACAGACCAGCAATAATTTTTAGTACCAATTAGACACACAAGTAATATGAAATGGTGCAGTTGGGAGGGGGAAAGTTGCTTTGTGTTCTAATAGGACTTTATAATGGAAACCTTTTAACTGTTTAAGTGAATCCCAGACAAAATGCTGATGTTACGTTCTTAGAGAGGCATCTCAGATTGGTGTTGATAACTAAGTTGTCTTAGGAAAGGCTAATTATTCTGTTTAAATAAGACTGGGCTGCAAGTCACAGTCTGGATTTGGCCAGTGGGAGGAGTGAATTAGAGTAACGTGCATGTCTTTGCCTCCACTGTGAAAATACAGACAGGTCCTCTTAGAGTGATTTGAACAGTGATAAAAGTGGTTTGGACACTCAGGGGATCAGGATGTGTCCTGTTCACTCCTGCAATAGAAACTGAAATCAGCAAAATACTTGCGGTTGTTGACAGCAGGACATGCTGTAGTTTCTTTCTACATATTTTGAGATACAAAATAACAATGCCAGCCAGTGAGCCAGGGAAGTAATCCTTAATGAAGATAATAAATGGGGCAATAAGATTAAATTAAAAACCTCTGTCCGTAGCTCTGTGCTATTTTGCTCCTCCATTGAAAACATAAACTAAGTTTTGTAGTAGAATTTCTGTGTTTATTTTCAAGCAAGTGATAATCCCTTTGGAAGACTAGAAGCATTAATTTGGTATCAACTTCAGGGACTAGAAAAGCATTTCCTAGATGAAACTTGTTTTCAAGACCCTTCCCTCTGGAGCTCATCCTTCATTTACCCTTCTCTTTTAAAATAGCAGGAGCATGCTGAGATTTGGCTGTATGCATCCAGCACCATGAATAAGAGTTTGCATTTCTACTTGATCAGCCTAGAGCACTCTTTCCTGATAAATATCAGCACCTTCATTTCTTCCATTGTCTTTAGCATTTCTGTTTCAGTTCTCAGTTTCAGTGTACAGGGATAGAGCAGCTAAACAATGTCAGTTGACTTTTAGTCTGCTGCAAACTCTTTTGAGCTTGAATGGATCTTGATTTTTTCCCCCTTAATTGAGAAGATTGATGATATGACAGGATGAGAATGGAGATAAAAGTTGAAAGCAAATGGCAAGGATAACTTCAAACATTATCAAAAGAGAGAGAGAAGAGGGTAAATTTTAGTAAAATTTCTTTTCCTATCAGTGGACTTAGTTTATGATTTATTAATATTTTTTTCCTAAAGGTGAAAAGTAGGAAAAAAAACTGGAATAAGTACTAATTCCTTGTTACTTCTGCTGTTATCAAATACTAGTACAGCAAGGAAGGTTCCAGCTGCCCACAAGAGCAGTGAGCCAAGGTGAGGAAAGCAGCTGGCTGGGAACCACAAAAGGGCAGGAGTAGCCCGGACAACTGGAGTTTTTGCTGCAACAGGATAATCTTTTAAGATACTAAAATACTATGCAATGGTACACTGCAGTGTGCTTGACTGTGCTTTGAAACTGTCAGCCATCACACATCTTGTGTGCACATTTCAACCCAGCTTTTATCTTCAGAGTTCAAGAGATTATCAAAGGAGACACTGTCATTAAGGCTCTAATTATTTAATTCCTTGTGTCTTTGTTTTGTAATGTCAAACCTTCTGCCTGCAGTCTGCCTTTCCACCATGACATGCATGAATATTGCTCTGTGAAAAGGGGAAGAATCAGTGTATTCAGCTCTGAAAACTCTGGGTATGCAGGGGAAGAAGAAATAATTTCTGCTATAAATGATCATACCAAGTAATGGTTTTTTTCCTTAACAGTACTCAGTGTACTAAAAAAACCAAACAAACAAAACCCCAAAACACACAAGCCAAACAGCAACAAAGTGTTTCTCAGTTTTTTGTTACAGTCTAATTTCAAAGGTTTGCTGAGGGTACAGAATGCTTATGGGAACTTATAAAAATCGTTTTTGGCTGGGCTAGTGAATGAAGTGGGCATTTATTGAGGGGAGCTTTATTACCAGTTTGAGCATCCCTAGCACAGGACCAGGGTTTTTCCTCTGTTTCCATGTGTCCAGTGGAAACAGCAGCTGGGAACGTGCCTTTCTCTAGTTACAGGCCTGCACTAAGAGCTTGTCTTCACCATTTGACTTGACATTTTGGGTAAGAGCTGAGATCCGCCCCAACCCTCCTGTCCTTGGCAGTGTTGGTCCTTGGCCAGCTCTTCCAGCGTAAGGAGTATTTCTCATGGTAATACTCAATTGCTTTCCAAAGCCTGTGCCTGTATCTGCACATTGTCGCCTTCAGGGGGCGGGTTCACAGACTATTCTGAGTTGGAAGGGACTCACAAGGATCATCGAGTCCAACCCTTAAGTCAGTGGCACACAGAGGGGATTGAACACATGACCTTGGCAGTATTACAACCAAGTTTTAACCAGCTGAGCTCATCTCAGGGTTATGGTCCATGACTGAAGGGGAGAGGATGCACCCTGAAGGTGTGCCCTGGGTGCCTCAGGGGCTGGGCAAGGGGCACACAGCCAGTGGATCCCTGGGGGTTCCAGCAGCTCCCTCGCTTCTCTTGGCTGGGCAGGGCAAGCAAAGGAACCTGTGCAAGGCTGCCTGTAGTGACTCAGCTGTGCCATGAGCAAAGCAAGGCAATACCCACAGCTTTCAAATTGGCCCTCTAATAAACAATCCAAAACTAATGGGATAAACCTTATTAATCCGTTGACATTGTTCCATGTCATTGTCAACACACCTGGAGCAAGCCTGGGCCTTGTACTTGCTTGTTTAGGGCTGAAGATGCAGTTCAGAAAGCAGTGCTGGAAACTTCAGTGTGAGGAGAAGATCCCCATCCCCAAGCCTCTGTGGACACTGGAAATATTTCTTTGAAATCAAGTGAGTTGGGAAGACTGTGATTATGACACTGACATGAAGAGTAAATTAACTACAACTCTTACAGGCAAACTGCTCTGTGAAATCAACCCTAAATAGAAACATAGAGTGGCCTGGGTTGGAAGGAATCCTAAAGATCACCCAGTTCCAACCTCTCTGCTGTGGGACAGGGACACTTTTCACTGGACTGAGTTACTCAAAGTTCCATCCAGTCTGGCCTCGAACACTTCCAGGAATGGGACATCCATCACTTTTCTGGGCAGCCTGTTCCAGTGCCTCAGTACCATTGCAGTAAATAATTTCTTCTCTGTGTCTAATCTAAACTTAGTCTCAGTTTGAATCCATTCCCCTTATCCTGTCACTCCATGCTCTTGTAAAAAGTCACTCTCCATCTTATAGGCTCCCTTCAGGTCCTGGAAGGCCACGAGTAGGTCACCCCTAATAAATGCAGCCTTTTAGTTAGTGTAAGTCATTATATATTTAGGCATTTCTATGTAGTTGTATGCATACATAATTTCGTAATACAAATTTCAACTAGAATCTACTGTATGGGCTGTTTGGTTTACAGAATTTTGTGCTCAGGAGTTGGCAACCACTTCATTTAAGTTAAGGTTTTGTCAAGAGGAACTGGTGGATGCCAGTTATTGTCAGCTCTTCCAGGTGGTTAATCAAGGCTGGGAGTAACAGCTATTTTTTAAAATAAATCTCAGTGTGCATTCTTTCATGGGACAGGTTTCAAAGTTAGGGCAAGGGATGCTTTGTCAGTACTGAGCAACTTTATCTACAGATTGTGATTGAATCCCTTTTTCATACTGTTGTGCATGTGCTTAAGAAGGATTGCTTAATTAATTATAAATCCTTGTTAGTGTTAAGGGCACTTGGCAAAGACTCAGCAGAAACAGAGCAAATAACACTTTTCTGTCTGTGTTTTTAGTCTGCTGATTAAAATAATATGAATCAAGAATTAGTCTCAAATACAGTAAGTCAATCTATTTTTGTCTGATATCAATATTATTATTTTTATACAGAAAAGCTTACCAATAGTTTTTAGACTTGAAAAGGTGATGCTTTCACTCAGTTTTATTGGATGTTATCTCTTGGGGAAAAAAGCTGGGTTGAGAAGGTGCTTAGTTGCTAAATGGCTTTCTGTCCCCAGTGGCACTCCATGGCATGTGTATCCATAGCTTTGGATTGTGTGCAGAATGACTGTGTGTAAAGCAGCTCTGTCTGTGCAGCTGGACCAGCTTCTCTTCACAAATGCCATCAGCACCTTTAGGAGTGTCTTCTAATTATTTTCCTCTGCCCTTGCTTATCTGAGAAGGAAAGCAGAGGTTTCACTGCACTTGTGAAGGGGCAAAGAGCTTCAACAATGCTGTTCTTCACCAATGCTCTGACTCCCACTTGCCTTTTTTCAAGTAGGTGATAGTCACATCTTTCTTCTTTCAGAAATACACTTTCACTGTGGAGTTTGAGTTTTAGTGGCCACACAAGTTCTTTAACCCTGCATAAGTAATCCCTCCTTCCACAGGCAGATCTCTGGCCTTCAGAGGCGACCACACAGAGCTGGCAAAGGAGGAGGAGAGGTCCTTGGCACCTTTCTTTTGGCCAGTAGAATAGGGCTCTGTGAGTGCCTGTGTGGTGCATATGGCTTATGAAAAGACATGTAAATTAGGAGATCTAAACATCTTTGGTGCATTTTGTTGCCTGTAGGACAATGTCTTTGGAGGAGGTGCCTTTGATACCATTCCACACCATCCTGTGCCTTCAGTTGAAAGCTCACCAAATTTGGTAATATTCTGTGCTTTTACGTCTTGGGAAACTGGGTATGGTGCATGTGGGGTCACAGAGCTGGGAGTGTGAGCTGGGATTACACTCAGGAAGTCATAATCCAAAGACAACACTGCCCTATGATTTTCGGAGGAGGATCCATAGGTTTCCCCAGGAAAGCTGACACCTGGATTATTGTCCTTTTCAGGCCTTTATGAGATCAATTTCTAATAGTTTTATTAGAATTATTTTTCACTGTCTTTGCTTCTCTTGTGATGTTGGTCTATGATAAAAACTAGCAAGAAAGCTACTTTTAATCATGTTTCTTTTCTTTATTTTTTATTATTTGCTGTAATGAGGAAACAAATACCTACCTCTCTTAAAGGGAATAACCTGTAAAGAATGAAGAGTGAGTGGTCTTGTAGAGCAGCATAACATGCTTGGTGATATCAGTGCTTGAGTAAGGAGGATTCTCTTTGCTCTTATATGCCTGGGCACAGTGAGTAAACCTGAGCTGCTTGGTTATATCCCCAGCTCAGGCAGCACTCTGCTGGATGCTCACTGTGTTTTAACTGCATGAGTGGTATTACATTGTGTGTCTTGTGAACAAAATATTCTGTCTGGAAGCTTCTGCAAGTGCACAATTCCTGTTTTAAGCCATGTCTTGGCTTATGCTTTTGGGTAGTGAGCTGAAGAGAGGGAGTGTGGCCAGGCAGTGCTGTGGGGTGAGGGTGGTTGGAAGAAGCTCCTGTCAGTGACCACTTGGGCACTCTGGTCCCTCAGACCACAGTGGGAATTTACTGCTCTCCATCAACGGGGTGGCCTAGTCAATAATGTCAGCATTGTTTAACCAGTGGATATTCAGTGTACTGGGTTTTTTATTACTTTATTTAGCAGCTTTTTTCCCAACGTGTTGTGTTCAGAATCAAGAAATTAATATTTAATAAAAATCCCCCAGATCCCTCCTACTTCTCCATGCACTGTTGAGTACAATCAGACTGGGATGGAGCACAGGAAGCTTTCCATTCCTTTCCTATTCCCTTGAATCTTTGGAGACTGCTGTATGTTCCCTTGGGCTGCTGGCAGGAGCCAGGTGATTGTATAGATTGGAGGCTGGCAGGACAGATCCATGGCTGACTGATGCACTTCCATGGGGAACTCAGAAACAGCCTTTGATGATGAAGTGAGACAACAATAAATGTGATAATTCCCTCTGCTTCCTCCATAAAACAGCTCGCATGACTTCTGCTGAATTGCTTTCGTTTTTTAATTAGCTGATGTTATGATCTCATCATGTTTGCCCTTACTCTTCTCTGACAAATGAAATGGAGCTTTTTGAGTCTTGTCTTGTGATCTGCATTTTTCAGTCCATAAGTCACTCTCGCGGCTCTTTTCTGAAGCCTCTCCAGAGGTTAAACCCCTTGAACTGTTGTACACAAACAGCATTAAAACCAGCAGGTGATAAATCCTGTCCTTATTTGATAACCACCTGTTCTTCTGTACAAGTATTGCATCACCCCTATGGCCACAGCACAAACTCCAGCATCCCCATGGCGTGCCCAGGATGCTCCTTCCAGAGGCACTGAATTCATGGAGAGTCCTTTGCTGTGTGACATTCTTAGTTTATTTTGTTACAACACCTTTTCCTGGTTCTAGACACCATATATAAGATTGTTTAACTTTGATCTTACTCTTTTTATCATTTACTTCTCCCATTGCTGATGTGCCAGCAGCAAATTTTGCAGCTGTTTCATGCCCCTTCTAGGTGCCTTGCTCAGAAAAGTAGGGCTGAAAACAATTCCTGTGAAACACAGTCAAGTGGCTTATTTTCATAATGATAATTTCCCAGTTATCCTGTATTTTTAAACCAGTTAACTCCTTTTCAGCCCACCTGATGCTTGCCAGGTTGATTTGTCAAGAGCCTCCTCACAGAAGCACATCTGCATTATCGCTTTTGCAAGCTTCTGTGAACTCAGCAGAAAATCCAGTTTAACAAGGCATGTTTTCCAGAGAAGGGTGCTTATTTGCCAGGAAAAATACTGTCTGCTTCAGCTGTTGGTTAATTGAGCCTCTATCTCTCATTTTGTGCTTCTGTCTGGGGCTGGTGGGAGGTTGTGTCTGTGACCATCAAGGCCATTGCATTTTCTTGGAGGTGGTACCCAGCACAAGCTGTCTCTGTCCTCCAGAATCTTCCAACAACTGCTGAAAATCAAGACTAGCCATTGTGGGTAGCTCCTTGCTTGGTTTCCCTAACATTGCTCAATACAAGGCATCTTATCTGCTGGTTTAGAAAATGCTGAATGCAAAGGTTGGGTTTGAGGGCTTTTTTTTTTGAATGAATGAAAATTGTTGCTTAGCATTTGTTATGATTCTGTAAACTGGTCTCCTCCTCTTGTCATCCTCATCATCCTCTTCTCACCTCCTCTTCACATCATGCGTAGCAAAACATTGTTATTGACAATGTCAAGATTTCTAAGACTTTTTAAAGACTTTAATCTGTAGGTGTTTCCACTTTGTAAAGCACGAAATGAAGACTTAAGTGGTTATTAACATATAGTAAAAATAAGGAAAAAATCCAGCTTTCAGAGAGCAGAAAATTTTAGCCTTTTTGACCAAAATGCTTTGAAAAGCAGTAATTAAATTTTCTAATATGTTTTCTTTCTGAAAGGAAAAAAAACCTAACAAAATGGGCATTAAAAAGCAAAAGTAATGGGTAAATACAAGAGTGTGACTTTGTTTAATAACTGTGGAGCAAGCTGTTGGCACACATATTTTTCATGGGCGAACAATGAATTATTAGTGAGCGGATTTCCCCAAGCTTTCTTTATAGTGAACGTTGCACAGACAATGACTGTGTGCCCCAAGTTCATTCATAATGTCTCCAACACCTGTTTCCTCCTGTTTTTCCAACAGTTTTATTTGGGAAGTATTGGGAACTGGAATGATGTCTTGTTAGAGCACGGGGTTTGCTGGGGACATGTGATTCTCTGTCATTGAAGATTCACCCGTGAATAAGAAGCACAGTGTTCAGCACTTTAATAGGGACATTTAGATGTGCATTAGAGCTGTAAATCATGTCCTTTCCTGAAGGTTCAACTTAATACTGACCCCATGTCATCATGTACATGCTGTTGAAATTCATAACAAAGCCTTAGAGAGCTCAGATGCTTTATGGTTAAAGAATTCAAATAGAAACAAATATCTAGTCCTTGTTCCTTTTTGAAATTGGGCATTGTATGGGAAAGGCATCTCCTGGATCTGTCAGCACAGCAATTGGGGAGGAACTCCTGCCGCGACGCTGCCAGGGGGCAAGAGGTCATGCATGGATTTTACCAACTTCAATCCCAATCTTATCTCTTTCACTGTGCTGTGGGAGCCTAAAAGAGAGATAGGAGGATGAAAGGCAGCTCCAAAGTCTTACTTTTTAATGGAAGAAATAAATTCCGGTTACACCTGGCAACGCTATCGGAACTCAGGGGCTCTTCATCCCAAATCAAGGCTGGCTTAGGGAAATCTGTTAAATAGAAGTGTCTAAAAGCAACACAGATTTTAGTTAAGGATATTAATTAGCTTAAAAAGCGATTGGGAGGCACAGAGCTTACACTTTAACCCGAGGAGCTTTGCTTTGTCAGTATTTCAGGCTGATTACATGTGAGTGTCTCTGTCTGTGTTCAGCATGCTCAGCTGGCCCATAAAGGATACAGTGAGAAAATAGTCAAATCTGAGCCACACTTCAGTTAGTGTAAAAACAGGCAGCAAACTGTATTCAAAGAAACAGGACTGGTTGGCTGAAGAGTCCTTCCATCCATACCTGGTGTTTGAATCTGCTTGTTTGTAGCTGGTGCAGTTTGGCTCTCTGCTGCTCTCCCTGGGTCCCAGAAATGGAGTTTTCCTTGTGATGGCAGACAAGAATCTGCCATTTTCTGAGGTGTCTCCTTTGTTTCTTGCAATCCCTGATTTTGGCACCGGGTTGAGCATTGAATGAAAACATTTGGCAGCTCAAACTGGCAGAGCAGATCATCAACAACCTTTTAAGAGGTTTAGGAAGTGTCTGGGGCGACGCTGACTTGTGCTGTAGGTTGTCTTGGCCCTTTGTATGGGCTGTAATCCTGCGAGTGGAAAGGTCCTTGTGTCTCAGCTCCCTTGGATTTGTGCCTGAAATTGGTGTGTTTTTTGGAAGCAGAACACAATCTTTGAGTCATGGTATTTAGCCAGGTGCCAGCAGGTCGATGTGGTTTTCCCTCTGTGTCAGCAGCAGGGAAGGGACAGCTTAAGCTCAGCGAGGACCATGCACTGCAGGCACTGGCAGCTCCTCCAAGGTGCTGGGAAGATGCTCTTAGAAAATCCTTTTGGCGTCACACCCAGGCTTTCCCTCCCATGCATTCATTCAGGCACTCATTCATGGGTCTGTCAGCAGGTTATTGTCAGCCTGTGACCCTCCTGAGTGAGGACCATACATCTTATGTTCAAACCCTCAAATGGGCTCTGACCTTCTCCTCTCCTGAATGTTGTAGGAATGACCTTTCAGCAGGGCACTTGCTTACATAGAGGGCTGACTGGGAAGATTTGGCTGTGCTGGGGCTTTGGTCCACGTTGGTCTGAAGGGAAAGAACAAGAGTTCTTTATTCTCAGGAAGGGATTCAGATTTTACTTCTGTGGTTCAAAGCTAACCTGTAGGCTTAAAGTCTTTAAATGCTTTCAGCACTCAGCTCTTTCTCTGTGTGTAGTGATTCAAGCTACCAAAATTGGCAGGGTGATTCTTTTTCCAGTGAAGGAATATGATTGTTTGTTTCGATAATTATTCCTTCTTCTTTATCACCTAAAATAATAAATTAGAACAGGAGAACAATTACAGGCTGAAAGAATGAAATTCAAGTCATAGAAGCAGAACTGTTGGGGAAAAGACTTCAGTGAGAAGATATGTATGTTTTTTCTTGTGGAAAATTTCATATGCCTGTTTACTGATTTATTCTAGTATTTCTTCAGCAACATACTGAATGTATACATGAAACAGCCTAGGAATAGAATTGTACAATAGGGGAATTTTTACCTAAGAAAGTGATCAGTTTGGGTACAATTTGGTCCTTTTTAAAATGTTTTAGTATCTTTTTATTGGATTAATGAAGGATTGAAAAATTGATAGAACATTACTAGAAAATGACATTGTGGGCTCCAGATTAGTTAGCCATGGATTATGCCTGTGGTCATTTCTTGCCTCCAATCCTGCAGCCAGAAAAGTTATCATTATGCGCCTCAAAATTTATATTTGTAGAGAGAGGGGGAAAGGGTGTCCTGGGGGATTCCTTTAAACATGTTTTAATTCCCCATGTTTCCCTGGCCTGGCAAAACCAAAGCCACCAAAGGAACTGCCTCCCAAACCCAGGGTTGGAAAGCTGCTAGGGTGAATGGAGCTGCTGCTGGAGCTGCTGTGCCCTCCTTATCCCCCTTGGGGCCCCCTGTTTATCAGGTATAGCATCTTCTCCAGAGCAGAAGGGTGAGGAGCAACAGCCAAGTACGTGGCTCCCACTGGTTATTTCACAGGACCTTGGGCAAGAGCAGACACGAATCGTCCCACAGCTGAGTGTCTTGTCTAGACTGCTGTGCTGGGGAGGGAGCTTTGGGGGAACAGAGGAGAGATTTCAGAGGGATGCAAGGGAACAGCAACGGAACAGTCTGGTATTTACGAAAATCATTAATAGCTGCACCTGAGAGACAATGTGGCAAACTGTGATACTTATGGCTGTTAAATACAGCTCTTCTTGATATTAGACATACTCCTGCTGATTATTATAAACACTCTTACTATTCTCTTGTTTATGCACCTGAAGCTGATCTATGATGTTCCTTCCACCTGTTGAGTCATTTTGTAGGCAGAACGTTCTCCCCTTTCACTGGAGGCAAGCCTAGTCCTTTCCCACCCCAGCAGGCTTAGGTGTAAACCCAAGTCCGAGTGAGAGCAGCCCAGATGGCACCAAACGCCGACAATACAAGGCAGCTTTACAACATCAGCTTTTAACAGAGTCCGGTTGTCAAAACGGGCAGCAATTTCCAGTTCTGCTTTAAAGTGCGCCCGGTACCCTGAAGTATCATCCTAAAGCTCGGCTTGGCACTCGATTTTCAGGCGTTCCTTGGCGATGTTTTCCCTTAATTACCTCTATCCCCCCGGCGCCTCTTTTCTTCTTTTTTTTTTTTTTTTTAAACCCCTCCCCGTTTTCCCGCTGGGAGGGAGGGAAACACCCCCACACCCTCACACCCCCCCCCCCCCCCCCCCACACCCCCTCCCCCGCCAAACTCACAAACACACACACACACATACACACCCTTCCCGAAGGGGTTAAGAGGATCCTCCCCCGAGCGCTGTGCTGCGGGGGCGGAGGGACTGGCCGGTCCCGCTCCCGGAGCCCGGCCGGGCAGAGCCCCCGGGATGGCCAGAGCCCCGGGCACTGCGGGGTGGCCCCGGGCTCTGCGGGGTGGCCCTGGACATTGAGGGCTATCCCCGGGCTCTGCGGGGTGGCCCTGGACATTGAGGGCTATCCCCGGGCTCTGCGGGCTATCCCTGGACTATCCCCGGACACTGCGGCAGGTGCCGACGGGACCATGAGCGTGATGCTGTGGCGTTGGGAGCAGAACAACAGCACCATGAAGCTGGTAAGGACCTCGGGAATAAACCACTGCTTGGGGAAGGTTTATCCTCGCCGCGGTTCTCGCTGGCACACGGAAGGGTGAATACATCCCAGGTCTGGTGCCTCCCCGATGTGCTCTCCAGGAGGATGCTGTAGGGTCGTCGCCAGATTTGTGACTCGCTAATTGATCTTTTGGACTGTTTTAGGTCAGTCTACGTGTTGTTTGATCTCTGTAGTTAAGCTCGTTTAAAAGTAAGGACAGAAACATCGGTTGTGTGCGTAGCTCTCCCCTCATCTTCCTTTATTTATTGTTTATTCCTCATTTTTTCCTTCTTTGAGGGAGTTTTCTCTCAGTTTTGCTGGAACAATTTTGTCGGCGGAGTTGTGTTTGCTCAACAGCTTTTGTTTTTAAATCCCCTTTCGTGCAAGGTAAAAACTGCCCTGCACTCTGCAAATATAAAGTGTGTGGCAGCTCCATTCCTCCAGCATAAATGAGCTCAGGAAACCCACGTATCTGTCTGTCTGCTTGAATTACTGTCCGTACCAAGATATAAACTCTGATCAAAACTTAGAGAGACTTTCCATCACCAGCTTATTTTTTAAAGCTATTTGATGTGAGGAATCTCAAGGCAGTGGCTGTCTGAGATAGCTTTAAATGTGTTTTCTCTGTCTCTCTGGGAGATTATTTAAACAAAGAAAATTACATTTCTTGGACTTTTCAGAAGGAAGGTTTATTTTCCTGAGAAATTTATAATAAAAGCTTAAGAATTTGCTACAGGTCTAATCCTTTAGCCTTTATACGGCAAAACTGTTGAAATCCATGTGGGAGTTAAAGGTTCCCAGCACCTCTTCCTATCAGACTCTGCAATCAATGAAAATGACACTGGGACTACTGGTGTGACGATCTCTGTTTTTACAAACTTTCCTTGTGGGGAATCAGAATCATAGAATGGATTGAGTTGGAAAAGACCTCTGAGGTCATCAAGTCCAACCCTTGGTCCAACTCCAGTCCCTTTACCAGATCATGGCAGTCAGTGCCACGGCCAAGCTCAGGTTAAAAACCTCCAGGTATGGGGAATCCACCCCCTCTCTGGGCAGCCCATTCCAGTCCCTGAGCACTCTCTCTGCAAAGAATTTTTTTCTGCTCTCCAACTTCAATTTCCCCTGGCAGAGCTTGAGCCCATCGTGCCCCCTTGTCCTATTGCTGAGTGCCTGGGAGAAGAGACCAACCCCCACCTGGCCAGAACTTCCCTTCAGGCAGTTCCAGACAGTGCTGAGGTCACCTCTGAGCCTCCTCTTCTCCGGGCTAAACACCCCCAGCTCCCTCAGCCTCTCCCCACAGCACTTGTGCTCCAGTCCCTTCTCCAGCCTCGTTGCTCTTCTCTGGCCCCGCTCCAGCCCCTCAATCTCTTTCCTGACCTGAGGGGCCCCGAACTGAACACAAGACTCAAGGTGTGGCCTCCCCAAGGCAGAGTCCAGGGGAAGCAGGTGATAAACACATGTTAGCCAAGGAGTATTCGGTTCTAGATGCAGGAGCAGCCCTTCACGTGGGATCAGACAGTTGCGGGTATTTCACGCATGAGTAGCCCCTGTAATAATGAATTTGTGAGCTGGCAGTGAAAGTTGGCAGCTTTTCACGGGGGTTGCCCAAGCCTGGTTGCAGCCGAAGCCAATGTTTTGGGAGGGAGGTTAAAGTGAGTCCTTTCTCCCTTTTCATATGCAAAGAGCCCTCGAGGAAGCAGAGAGAGCTTTGTGTACTCAGGTGTGTCACAAAGCCTTTGCATGTGCGTGTCCGCTGGGGGCTTTTAAACTTGGCCCCCAGCGGACTTCACAAGCAGCACGGGCGCCTGTAAGAACCGAGCATGTGAAATCAAGCGGGGAAAAGGAGATGTGAGTTATCAAACAGCTGGTGGTGTCCAAGGCAGAACAAAATTCAAGAGTGGAAGAAAAGTGCTGGATTTACCTGCTCCTTGGGCAGGAGGAGAAAAATATAAAATCTTTCACCCCATAGTTTTTCCTCCTGCCTCTCTCTCTCCCTGTAAACCAGCAGGTATTTATTGCCCCTTGCAATTAGGGGCACAACCTCCTGCCTGGTGTGGTTTGCTGGGGCAGGGAGAGCTGTGGGGCTGCTCAGGCTCTGGGGGCCTCAGCACTTGGATAAGCTCAGCTTTGTGCAGAGCTTTCCCATAGGCCTTGGCTGGTCTGGAGTGTTAAAGTGCACCAAAGAAAGCCAGCTTTAATATATATATATATATATATAATAATTAAAAATAATCTTCAGCTAAGCGAGCATCAGAGTCAATGCATCAGATGTTGCCCTTCTTCTTTCGCTCCTTCTCCTCCCTTTGGTCCAGTGAGGTTTCTGTGGGGAAAAGAAAATGCTTGTCAGCAATAGCTCCTAAGGTGAGCTGATCATGGCTAGTGTGCCAAAACCAGCCAAATACATTCTATTGGGAGTTTTGGGGGGTGATGGCAAGAATCATTTTGTGGTTGAAAGCATAAGATTCAGTGTGGAAGGTTAGACTTTTGTTCAAACTTATAATATAGGGCAGCGAGGGATAAACCTCTTTGCCCTCAAACAGCAGATCCTGCAAGACTTACTCTGTTAAGTTTGTAAAAGTTGTGATTTAGCATAAGAATGCAACGTAGAAATCCGTATCTAACGCTGCTGAAAGTCAGTGTTGTTAGGTCCTCCTCCAAAATATTGCCCTTGCTGTGCTTACTTTCTGAGGAATTACCAACTCTTGGGAGAAAAAGAATGAATTGTGTAGCTTTGTTCCTGTTCATGTTGAGTGACTTGTACATGCCTGATAATTGCTTATTTTGACCCCAGAGTTTCTTATTCCTGGGCTTTTAAAAGTGCGTGTTTAATTCTGATTTTCTTGCTGTTTTACATTTGAGAGTAGCAAAACGAAATTTCAACACAGTGTAAAACCTCCATCTCTTTTTTTTTCCTCTCTTTTTTTTTTGTTTAACTATTGTGAGTCACCCCCACACCTTATGCAAACACCATTTTTTTTAATGTAATCCAAACAAGGATCGTTGCCACTCAGTGTTTTATGGCTTTGAGAATTCACAAGGTGTAAAGTATTGTTTTTGTGATGACTGAAGGTTGTAAAAAGCATGTGATCCTTTTTCTTTGTGCCAGGTTCGAGTTGTCCTGTCCACATCCTACCAGTCCCTGTAGCATGTCTATACAACTGTGACCTCTGAGAATCTTTCAGCCTTTTACAAGGTTTTTCCTACTATTGTATCAGTAGAAACATGTTAATAACGTGTCTGTATGTAATTGGCAGGAGATAACCTTTCCAGAGTGGGTTTTCTTTTGTGGTTTGGGGTTTTTTCTTTTTTTTTAATTTTTTTTTGAGCCTACAAGCAACTACTGAATGAAAATGTATATCTGTCTTATCAAGAAGAAACATACTGGGTCTGACATGGTGTAATAAATGACCCCAGGATAAGCCTACATTGAAAGTTTTGTTTCTTTAGTTGGAGCAAAAGAAACTTGAGCCACAATAGTGTCAGCAGGAGTTGTAGCATTTTATTATTTCAAAATCAGTTTCCAGATGCACAAACAAATTGTTAAGATTTTATTTGCTGTAGTTTATTTGTAGATTTTTTTCAGGAAGAGAGTAACTTTTTTCTTTTCTCATTTGGGATTAGATTTATGGGTTATACAGAGATGGAGAAAACTGAACTGAAGGCTGCTCAGCTTTCCCTGTCACCTTTATTCTTTTTGTTTTCAGCTCATAAAATTTGAATTGTACTTACTATTAGGCAGATATAATTCTGTTTGGACTTTTTTCTCCTTGGAATTATTTTCTGCTTTGATTTTATCATGCTGAATAACATGAGAGAAAAGAAACAGGCATGTCTTTGCCTGAGCACTGTGTATGGACACCTGTAACCTGTGAGCAGGACCAGACTCCTGTTTCCATGGCAGCAGACAGACTCTAGTTGGTGATGCACCTCAGTCTGCATCCAGCCAGGTACCAGAAAGAGTTTTGCAGAAATTAATAGGCCATTAGTTGAGTAAACCACTGGATTTAAAAAAAATGTTTTTTTTAAAAAAGTTACTCATGTAAAATGGTGAGTTAATTCAAAATGTTCCCTGTGAAGAGGGTGTTAAAAGGTTTATCATTATGTATGAAATTTCTGTCCTGGTTTACACATGACTTTTCCTTCTATTAAACATTTCCCTTTAATGCTCTTATCTCCCTGTGCCTTCTGGGCTGATGTGTAGCAGACAGCAAAGGGAACACACTTATTTGGAAGAAACACTTCATTCTGGAAGAGATTTTCAAGTGCTTAACTTAAAAACTGCAAGAGCAGAATTGACTGGGCTGATAAGAGGTTTGCAAAGTTATGATTTGATAGGCCTATTTTTGCTGGCTGACTTAGCAATACTTTTCATTAAAGCAGGGAAAGAATTCCTGCAGTTCCCTAAGCCTTTGCCATCTCTATTAGTGACTTTATGAGCAGTTTATCTGAGTCGTCACAGCATTATCTTGCAGCTGATAATTGACTTGATGTTGGAGTGGGATCACAGCCTCTTACTGAGCTTTTCCAAGCCAAGAAGTGTGGAGCCCCAGCCAGTTGTTGGATGTCTGGATGGAAGGCTTGGCTGCTGACACTCTGCAAAGATTAAAAGAAATGGCAAAGTACAATTCTGTGTTTCATAGGTTAGGGTATGGCTGAAAATGTGGTTGTGTATAATCAGGCTTTTCCCACACTTCCATTTAATCACAGCTGGGGAAATGTTCTTTTGACACGGAAGCCTGTGGGGTTATGGGGTGTTAAAAGGGCACACACATCTTTTTTCTGAGGCTCAGACCAGAGAGGACAACAGCTCTGTGAAGTGCAGCATCATGAGGCTGAGCAGAAGGCAAACCTGCTCCTGACAGGTATCAGGAGAGATACTCAGCAGAGATAAAGAGGAGTGAAAGCAGTGAAAGTACCAGGAGGCAGGAGAAACCTCACCCAGAATATTATACACAGTTGTGATGTCGTTTATGAAAGATCAGTGCAAAGGAAACAAGGGCTGTTGGGTTGACCAAGAGAGAGAAAAGTCTGTTTCCTTGACACCTAACCAGAAAAACAAGGATAATTTGGGCATCTGAGTGTTCTCTGTAAAGACATGAAAATACACCAGAGTGTTTCTAATCACCATGGGCAGGAACTGAAACAAGCTGTGTTTCCAAGAGGGAAACTTCAATATATATTTTGGGAGAGACTTGGATTGTTTATGACAATACTTGCATCCTATACTTAGTTAAATTGCCAGGTAAAGTTGCTGTGTGTGCATGGCAGGCACAACCCACCACAGTGTGTGTTTCTTCTGTACAATATACAGGAATGTAAATATTATAAAACTGTTGAATATCTGGAATTGTATCAGAGTTCTGTGCAAGGAGTTGATGTTTTTACAGAAATCAAAGGAACTAGAAAACAATTTTAATCACATGAAAATTATTTGCAGTGCATATTCAGATATATCTCAAGATGAGGGAACTTACTACTTTGTTACAAGCCATATGTGTCACATTTCAGTACTGATATCATTAAAAAATTCATACATAAGGAGCTTCAGAAATGGAAAAAATGTATGTAGATGGTCTGTGTTGCTTGGTTTAGGCTTTCTGAAGTATTTCAGATTAGTCTATTTGTCTGCCTTGATCTGGAATTCAGGTGTAGAGATTTGAGCCTCATTTACTTCTGTTCTGTGATTATGGCAGAGAACAGGCTGGAAAGGGATTTGAGGTAGGTGATCCTTCAAAAAGCATTCCTCTTTTGGTACAGGATGAGTTCTGGGAGGGCAACTCTATTTTAGTTTATTTACTTCTTTCCCTCACAGGACACTGGGAGAAGATTAAAAATGATGCAGAGTGTTCTAAAAGCCTTATTAATTTTTTTAGTCCCAGTGGTACGTGGTTTTGTGCTACTTCTTGCTCTTATTGTAGACCCTGCGGGGATGGATGCAAACAGTGGGATAGATGGTTTATTTTTTAATCAGTGTCAGACTTTACTGTTGCAATGTACTGCAACCATTTTACCATTTCATGGAAATGAAATCTTATAACTAATTGGCTTGTGTTCTTCTCCTGTTCCTCGTGGAAAGCTGCCCCCAGATTTTCCTGCAGCCTCATCTGCTCTGACACACACAGAGCCTGTTCTGTGCATTTGAGGGTTTGCTGCCAGTACGTCTGGCAGCTGCTCTGCTCCTCTTCCCCCGTGTTCTTGGGCAAGGAATGTCTTACTCTGAAGTTTAAATAGACCTGTTCCTTAGAGTTTTATTTTTGAGGGTCTTTTTCTTCGTTTCCCAGGTAGTTTTCTTCCAGCCTGAATTCCTCCTCCTCCTTGAACGTAGGTAGCAAAAACTCTGTAGACTGTTTCAGGTGAAGTCTTGCCAGGGCACTGTACAAGGCTTTTAATGTGTCTTAATTATAATTTAAGAATTTTACATGTGAGTAAGCACTGAGTCTCTCAGTCAACCAGTACTTGCCTTTTTTTTTACCAGGCAGTCTGTGATTAGGATCATCATGGTGAGGGTGTGACTGCTCAGATGTTTTATGTGTCACCTTTCTGCCTGAAAAGTCTCACTCCAACTATGCTTGTTTATTGTTATAATGGATCTACTTTTTCATTCTGAAATGACTATATATATATATATATATATATATATATATATATATACCAAATATATGTAAATTCCTTATAGATTATCTGGGCAGTTACCAGTTTTGTTGTAATGATCCTAATCTTGTTGTCTAAGGATCACGACCCTACATAATTTCTGTTAAATTTTTCTTTAAGGTAGTTAATGTGGAGAAGGGAAAATGATTCTGGTGTGGAAGGGTATTGTACTTTAATGAGGCTTCTGAACTAAGCAGTTGTTGTGTATGTTTTTTATCAGTATCTTTTACAATGAAGTACGAGAGAACTTTCCAGAGCACTCCTGAGTATCTGGTTTCAATTAATGGATTGGAATCCCTGTCCTGGCATCTCACCTTTGTGCCTACCTTGGGATGTGGTTGGTGATCCCCTGTGGAACAGCTGGGCCATGTAAAGCCAGTTGATTTTCTCATGCTTTGCATTCAGAGATTTGATGTAAGGGCTGTTTCCTTTTTTTTTTTTAAGAAATCTTTGGAGGTTTCTTTTTATGACCAAAGTGCAGGGAAATAATATGGGCTTAGAATTTGACACCACTGGATTCAGCAGAGGTCAAAAAAGACCTACCTGAATTCTGGCTTGGTTTTGTCAGAGGCTTCCAAACCCATACCTGGGATATGTGTTTTAGAATTCAGAAGGTAGAGCTGTACATTAATTGCTTTTGATTTAAGACACTGCAGTGGAAAATTTACTGTAAGAGAAGCTCAATACAAGGTACTTCCATTTCTAAGGATGAGATGTCTTGGGAAGAATTAGTCTGTTCTGACCTTTTGTAAAGCCATTTTATTTCCATGACTAAATGTGGATTTAGGAGGCAAATTTGTGGCCTTTTGAGAAATATTATTTCAGTGTTGAGAAGATTGCCTGGGTGAATTTGCCCAGATCACAAGCATGTTGTATGAGGTGCTGCTGAAGCACAAAGTGGCAGCTCTTGTCCTGGAGGTGTGTAGTACAAACATGTCTAAGATTTATTATGTAAATAAGACAAGGTGTGGGAGGGGTGACAGGCACAGAGACAAGTAACAAGATTTACTCAGTGCTGAAAAAGTTCTTTTCAAGGAAGAGGAGGAAATACACCTGCCATGCTGGGCACCTTAGTCTCTTGTAAATATGGTTCTTTTCCTGTCCTTTCAACACCCTGTGTTTAAAATATTGCACATACTGTCTGGTTGGCTTTTTAATTTGTTCAGAGAGAATGGATGTATTAACTGGGAGCCCTTCCCTCACATCCACATCCAGCTCTATCTCTATCCCCAGATAACCTGTCCCTAACTGATCGACAGCACAGAATGGGCTTTGCTGCCAGGAGAGAAACCCACTGGACCTCTCACTTTCTTTAATGCATTTATATTGCTTGGTGTGTGATTTTTTTGTGTTCTGGAGTCATCAGTTGCTGGGCCCAATGCTGTTCATACTCAGGTCCATAGCAAGGGACCTCCTTGTTGAACTCCACAGAGACTGCTGGGTTGCTCCTGGGCTGGCCCTGTACAGGCAGATACATCAGTAGGACAAGGGGGCACGATGGGCTCAAGCTTTGCCAGGGGAAATTGAAGTTGGAGATCAGAAGGAAATTCTTTGCAGAGAGAGTGCTCAGGGATTGGAATGGGCTGCCCAGAGAGGGGGTGGATTCCCCATCCCTGGAGGTTTTTAACCTGAGCTTGGCCGTGGCACTGAGTGCCATGATCTGGTAAAGGGACTGGAGTTGGACCAGGGGTTGGACTTGATGATCTCGGAGGTCTTTTCCAACCCAATCCATTCTATGCTTCTAAGGGTGCAGAAGGCACGTGCTCTTGGGGGGAGACACGTGGCATGGGTGTTGGTGGCACACTCTGAAGTAATTGTTCTGGGAGAAACAAGTGTAAAGGTGCTGTAATCAGGGGCTCATTTTGGGACCTACCTGCACTGCTAAGCCCAGGTGATGTTCACATGAGAGTTGTGGGCCCTTGGGAACTTGTTACCTCTCCCACATCCTCCCTTGGGCTCTCCAGGGTGGATCACTGGGATGACCCTCAGCCATTTAGTGGTTTTGAGCTGTATCTCCTCACGTGAGGAATGGTGGCCACTTCCACATGAGAAGACCTGTTTAAGGTGGTACCTTCAACTGTTTTTTCATAGATGTGTGTACGAAAATCTGTTTTGAAGCCTGGAGGTAATGAGGGCATAGGACATCACTTATTTCCTCATGCAGGGAACCAACCTGACACTATGAAGCAGGCAAGAAATTTAATGCAGGCTTGGATGGGTGCTTGGGAGGCCCTCTGGTGAGATTAACACAGAAATATATTGAGCGTCCCTTGGAGCTAAAGAGAAAATGCATAATAAGTTTAGTTTTTACTCAGAGGTAAAACAGTGCCTTTAATCCACACTGCATGAAAGCAATAGCTTGTTTTTTATGAAGGTACTTATTGTTAGGCTGACTGTCCACAAGCAAACATTTTTGTTTTATGAAATAAAGATCCCTTAATGTAATTTTGAATACAGAATGATTGGCTATGTGTGTTTAACAATAACGTGAGTGGGGCCATGTGTTGGGTTCAGTTTGGTGTCAGCTGTTCATTGCTGATCTTTGACTGGTTAATTTAATGTTCTCTGACATTTGTTCAACAAGCTTTTTTGTTGGTTTTTTTTTGTTGGTTTTTTTTTCCTGACAAGTGATTGCCAATTAATTGACTGATTAGAGAATAAGGGAAAGGAGCATCTGATACATTTGGGGGCCGTGGATCATTTGCTAGGCGGAGAAAAGGAGAGGGAAATTTTAACCCCATATAAAAGTTATGGGTTATTACTTTGTTAGACATCTGCTTTAGTGAGGTTAATTGTGTTTAATCCTTCTTGGGGTTACAGGCCGGTCTCAGGGCTATTCAATACTTTTATGATGGACATATCAGGCTGCTGATCCTATCTTTGGGATGTTTGCTTTTTGGGACAAGCATCTGCAGAGAGTTGGGAGGATAAAATACCCTCAGAGCAAAGCAGGTGTCCATGAAGGATGTGCCAAGCCCTCCCTTATCCTTCATCAAAGAATTGTCTTGTTGTAGTTTATATAAGGAGTAAACGTAAAGGATCACACTGAACAGACACAAATGTTTAAAACACTGCAAAAACAAACTCATTCAGACAGAATAATGTGCTGTTTACTACCAGTTATTCTAAAAGGATAAATTGATAATGTGAAACTGCAGAAACAGATGTGCTAAATGCAGATTTATTGTCTGTAAATGTTCAGTGCAGGATGTGTTGCTAAGAGTTTATTATCTGCATTATCGGTTTGCAAAACACTGGACAAATGTCAGCACGTAGATTTTGCTCATTATACAGCAGGCAAGTGCTAAAAGCATCTCCTTTGCACAGTGGGTTGGCTTAATGAGCTCCTGAGTTGGTGGAGAAGGGTTAAGTCTGATTTAAGGTGCCAAATATCAGGAAGGGTTAAGTCTGATTTAAGGTGCCAAATATCAGGAAGGGTTAAGTCTGATTTAAGGTGCCAAATATCAAGAAGATTTATGTCTGATTTAAGGTACTAAATATCAGCAGTATTCCGTGCCATATTTTATACCACTCTTGTTTTTGTTTTTTTATTTCTGCTTACGATCTCAGTATCTAAGATTGTTTAGTTTTCAGGTAATCCCAGTTACCACGAGTTATTGCCTTAGATTGTTCATACTCAATAATTATTTCTTTGCTCAGCTGTGGTGTAGTAGTAGTCATAAATTTTTCTTTTGTGCACTAATAAAATGATGCTCGAGGACATAATGACCTGTGTCAAAACACGCATCCATCCTTCAAATCCTCCAGGAACTTCTGAATCACAGTAAGGAGATGTGTTTCTTCTGAAGGCACTACTGTACCAGCTTACCAGGAGGTGTCAGTTCCTGGTGTTCCCTCATGCTCTCCACAAACACCTCTTCTGAATGAGTCTCTGGGCTTCCTATGCATAAAACTTAAGTTGTGCTCTGCTTTAGCTTCTTCTTCGGGTCTCTTAGGTAGCAATGGGGCCAGAGCCTCCTCCAAGAGGAGGCTCACAGGTGACCTCAGCACTGTCTAGAACTACCTGAAGGGAAGTTCCAGCCAGCTGGGGGTTGGTCTCTTCTCCCAGGCACTCAGCAATAGAACAAGGGGGCTCAAGCTTTGCCAGGGGAAATTGAAGTTGGAGATCAGGTAGAAATTCTTTGCAGAGAGAGTGCTCAGGCATTGGAATGGGCTGCCCAGAGAGGGGGTGGATTCCTCATCCCTGGAGGTTTTTAACCTGAGATTGGCCTTGACACTGAGTGCCATGATCTGGTAAAGGGACTGGAGTAGGACCAAGGGTTGGACTTGGTGATCTCTGAGGTCTTTTCCAACCCAATCCATTCTATGATTCTGTGATTCTAAGTGACCCTGATTTCCATAAGGGTCCATTTTTCCCTTTGCCTGCTGTGGATGTTCATTTGCCCTGTGGAGCAGAGCAGCTGCTGCCTTTGTCAGCTCCCGTACAGGTCAGGAAGATGCTTTTCCTTCATTGGCCTTTGTGTCAGAGCTGCTGTGGCAGGGACAAGGCTGCACTCCTTTAATTCATGCCTGGAAGTGCCACTCCCCTCCTTAAGCTGATGTCCCTGTCCGAGCCCTGATGGTGCCGGCCCAGAACCAACACTCAGGGTCAGGTGCCTAAATCTGCTCTCCTGATTCTCCCAGAGCATCACCAGGCTCTGTTCCCTGAAAGGATCTGTCATTTTGCTTGGGCTGCCCTGTGTGTCCCAGTGCCACCTGCAATCAGGAGTGGAAGGGGTTTGGCAAGCACTCAGGAATCCAGCTGGGGTGGCTCAGGAGGAAACCTGCAGGAGATAACCGGGAAGTTATTTGGAGAGATAAAAATGAGTAATTCATGACATCCTAATCACTGTGAGATTGCAGGAACAAAACTTGCAACAGAAGTATTGCCAAAAAAGTGTTAAACGCAAATGACACCACGAGGAAATTCAGCGATAGAATTGCCACTGTTTGAATTAAAACCCCAAAACACAAAGCCACAAACAAACAAAACGCCCCAAACCCAAACGGTGACCTGCCTTTTTCTTTTAGGTTGTTTCAGTAGTAGTTTTAATTCACAGCTCAACCATCTGCCCATGGCTTAATTAATCTGGCACAATTCTGGGTTTTAGATAGTGCTCTTAGCCTGCCCTTTGCAAAGAAGTGGCCTGTAACCCAAAATCTCAACATGGTGCTACAACAACTATTGCAACTTTAGTTTTTCCCTGTTCTAATTTCTTTTTTTTCCCTATTTCTAAAGGTTTAAGATTTTACAGATTGAACTGTAGTTGACAATGACCTGGACAAGTAATGCTATAAATATCAGTTGTGTTTTAGCAGAAGAGACAACCAGTCCTGACAGCTCTTTCTTCTTTTTTTCCTTCGTCCTCTCTCAATATTAGTATCTCTGTGGTTAATTTCTGAATCAAAATTACACATGCATGCATAAGGCTCTTCCCCCTCCCCTTTTTCTCTTTGCTCTTTGTTCTACATTCCTCCAACCCTTGCTCCAGGCAAAAAAGAATAACTGATTTTGCTGCTGTCCCAAGCCTTGTTTCTGAGCCTGCAGGTTCTGTCCTCCCCAATGATTACCAGTAAATTGCTCTGATTTTATCTGCTGCCAAGCCACCACTCTTATCTGATGTTACTTTAAACCATGCTTAGTTTCATACATAGATGAGCTTTCATCTGCATCCTGTGGGAACATCTGACCACATCTATAGCATGGATCAAAGGGGATGTTCTTGTCTGAAGGAAAACTAAGAGATTACAAAGTTGTTTTTTTTTTTAAAAAGTCAAATGTTTGATATCTGTGGACCCCAGTGAAATAACCACAAGGATTAGTAACAGGAGTTTATTCCCTGACAATTCCGTATGATTTTCCTTCTCTTTAAACCTTTTGCTGAGCTAATTTTAGGAATGTGAGTTTGCTGGAGTGATGCTTTCCTTGGTGTAGGTGTTCAGACAAAAGCAGGACCAAATGGGAAACTAAAAGCAGGATGTCAAGCAGAGAAAAGGATTGTGTAGGTGTGCATAAAATTACACTGGAATGGGAGGATGGAGGCCCCGGGAGGACAGCCTGCTGTCATTGCCTTGTGCTTTTCAATTTTCCAGAGCCTTTTGATCAGCCTCCTTGCTGCCATGTAATTGTTAAAGGAGTATTAATAATAGTGCAAGTATTTCAACCATCTGCATTTTAAAAGGGATGAATCAACAGAGAGCATAAGGAACTGATGATGGAGTCTTAGCCTGGTAGGTCATGCTGCTCAAGAGTTGGAAATTCCCATTAAATGTCTTGATGTTAAAACTCTTTCTCTTTAAATAGATGAAATGTGCAGTTGATCTGCCTCGTGACAGTTCTATTAAAGGACTGTGCTGTATATATTTCTGAAGAAAGCCTCAGGAGCAGTGCAGAAGTTCTTTCTTTTGCCTGAATGATTTTCTCAGGCAGGTGCAGAAGTCCTTCAAGTGGCCCATGGCTACAAGAGGGAGCTCCCTGGCAGAGATGCCCAAACCTCCTGTGCTCCTGAGAATTGTGCCTGTACTGTCATTCCTTCATCTACCATAAAATACAGGTTTAAATTATTAATTCTAGTCTGCTGTAAGTTTTGCTTTACTGGATTTTTTTTTTGAGAAGGCTATATCAGAAGTTCAGTGTCAGAACTTTTAGTCAAACCCTACAGCACTGATTTTAATTGCCAGATCGACGGGAACATGGGCTGGTGTCACTTTAGTGACCCTCTCTAATTAGGAGCACAGGATTTGCCACTGCAGATCAGGCTGATGGTTTTCTGTGAGCATTCTGCCTCCAGCAGTGCCCACACCAGCATCCCCTGCCTCCTTCCCCAACGAGACATAAGGTCAGTGGGAAGTGAAGAAGCAGCATTTTCCTCTTGCATCTTGCAGAGGATTATTCTTCTTCCCAAAGACAGTGAATTGATAACTGAGGTCTTGACCAGCATGTCTGTAAATGGCCTTTAGGGATAAAAATACTGGTTTTTTTAAAATATACTGCTAAAACTAAACCTTGGTACAGAGGGTTGCTCTTTCCCAGTAGGAGTATTTCTTAAATAACTCATAAAATGTTCAAGGAATTTGGTTGCAAAAGTCTTTGTGACAGACTGTGGTGGGGAAAGGGGAACTAAAGTTTTTGCTACAACATCTGCACTCTAGAACTTCTTTACTATCTTCCCTTAGGCTGCACCACAGCTGGGGACACTGCCCTTCTCTGCCCCTTTAATCTGGTCTGGTGCCAAGTGTGTAGCTTCAATTCTGACCAGTTGTCCTCTATGTAATTGGCATATAGATCATGATACAGAAAGCACTCCCAGCCCTTTAAATGGCAGCAGGAGGATCTAAGCTGGAAGCAGGGTCAGCATTGACAGTTTAATTTAATGTAGAAAGTTACCAGTCAGTAGAAAATTCAGTTAGATTTGTATCTGTGAAACAGATGGCCAACTGCAGGACCATTAGATTAGGTTTGTTATGTTTGTGGAAATTAATTCAGCACTTTAGTTTTTTTTGTCTGGGGAAAATAAAGGAGAAACAAACTTGTATTATTTGGTAACTGCTCAGCAGGGACAATTTATAAAGATGACCTTATTTCCTTTAAAATATGGCAAACCCCTGGTGATCCCAGGGTGCACAGAAAGCTTTCTGCCTGGTCTCTGGACTGTGTAGCAAAGTAGTGAATGACAAACCCCAAAATGCTGCCACCTGTGTTTAAACCATTCTTAGTATTTTCAAATGCAAGGATTATATCTCAAGATCTCATTAGCAAAACATTTAGAACCAGACACCTGTGTGGGCTGCAAATAGGTGAGTATCTTCCTTTTTCCCTACTGAGAAATGAAGACCAGACTGTAAAAATGCTGGAGATCTCTAGCACTTGTTTAAATTTTTAAAAAGTATCTAAAGTTTTCTGAAAAATTGTTCATTTTGATGGCTACGTGGAAGTTGAGCTCTTGTGACAGTCTGGACCTGATGGGATGCTGGACCCTTCTGAGATTCTTAGTCTTTTTGTGCAACTTTGGGATGGAGTCTTTGCCACACAAATTAATGCTCAGCTGTCACAAAGTATTTTTCACTATCTTAAAAATGCAGCTTAAAATAAAAATAGGTCTTTCAAAAGTAGGTCACACCTAAGATTTGTCCAGCCAACTGTCCCATTTCTGACAGTGCCCCAGAGCAGGAGGAGCACTAGAAGAGCTTTAGAAATAGAAGCATGGGTAGAATGTACAAAAACTTTTTGGAAAGATGATTGGCTCCTTCTCCTTCTTGCTCTTACCATCAATAAACTTTAGAAATAATGGAATTAATATGTAATTATTTAGCTACCCACTTCAGTACAGCAATCCTGTTCAGACAAGTTAAATGTGCACTGAGTAATTGAGAACTGAGCAGGTTGAAGCAGTCGTGTGGTCAGGTCCTTCCTCCAGTTTGATTCTTGTTTCCTCCTCCTCTTGTTCCTTCCATCTGCAGCTTTTGCATTGCTTTTGCTTGGCAGAGAGGTGAGGAGTGGGTCGCTGGCCCTCATGACTTGGTGGCAGTGATTTTTCATGCATGTGTTAGTTGCATATTATTGCTTGATGTTGTTCCAGGTCTTGGCAAGCATTGCCTCCTGTGCAAAACCTTGGACACTGAACCACATTACCTTTGACAGAGTGAGAAAGGTAGTTCAGATGATTTACTGGTTTCTGAGTGGCATTAGATGTTCTGTTCACGGGAGAGGAGGATATTTGGTTGGTGACTGCAGTGTTGGTGTGGACTGAACCTACCCAGCCCCTGGTTTGGAAGCCTTGTGTTTGTCAATCAGGCACTAAGCAGACCCAAAAGGGACTGTTGGCTGGACCTTCTTGGCTAGAAGAGGGATAGAACTTGGTCTCTCAGACAAGACCAAGGCCAGTTTCTGTAATTCCCGAATCCCCATAGCAAAGTGATTTTGTTAAAAATTAGGAAAAGCTTTTGCAATGTTCCCGGCCTCAGTATTTGGAGAACTTTCATCTTCATCCATTGCTAGCAGTTAAAAAGGTTCAGTATGGTGTGTCTTAGAAACCAATTTTACTTTCAACTGGAGTTGCTTCACAGCTGTGAATCTTGTTTTGATGAACTAATCCTCTAAGCAATCAAGAGAAAATGGAATAGAAGAGGGAGTTTGTGCTTAGAATACTACATGGCAAATCAGATTCCATTTCCAGCCCTCTTCAGATTATTATCTCTTGGAATCTTTTCCTTCCCCTGTGTTTCTCAGAGGCCGATCCAGCAGTGATGGTTCATCTGTTTTGATCCCTCCTGCGGCCGTGGCTTCCTGCCCAGAGGAGATGATGCTGCAAACACACAGATTTGTGACCCCAGGTGAAAAATACCAAGGAAATTACAGCAGCTGTTTGGAACAGCCTCTCACACCTTTTTCAAATAGAGAAAGTGAGTCTGTCTTCATTAGAAAAGTTTAGAAGAGATTTTTTTTTTTTACTGTCACAGGCCATGTGTGCCAAGACTTCATTGAGTTCTGGGAACTGACCACGCTGAGTAGTGGAGTTTAAAGTGCTGCCTGGATTTTGCTCTGGCAGGAGTGTGGCTTTGAAAACTGGACAGCTAAACTGTCATACATCTGTCCTTCAGCTTGGCAAGAGGGGAGGCAAAGCAGCCAGTGCTTCTCACCTTGGCAGCACTGGCTGTGTTGGGTTTTTTTACTGTAAAAAATTCCAGCCAAGCTGTGTACAAGTGCCAGTGCTCTGTATTTTTGAGCAGAGCCAGCAGCATGGTCAGACCATGGCATTAGGGCTGCCTTGCACATGATGGGTCCTGCCAGAGGGCAGGCAGCCCTTGCTGTCTGTTCCAGGTCTCGTTCAGCTTTTTAGCTTGCATTTGTGATGGATAAAGTTTTCAGACATTGATTGTTATTGTGAATGCTCCAGAGTTCAAAAAAGGGATATGTCTGGATTGTTTGGTCTTGTGAAATTTTGGATTTCCATTCAGAGCATAAATTTCCACAGACATGGGGAGCATCTGGATAAAGGGGGTTGTCTCTATAATAGCTAAAAGTCTCCTGATTGTGTAAAAATAAAACAAACAAAACCCCACAAAACAATAAAACCAGGCCCCAATAATTTCTTTAATAATTGTCTTTTAATGCCTACAGTGTCTAACACAAAAGACCTGCAGAACTTTATGCTTGCTGTGAATAGCTTTGTTATTCAGGATTGTGCTATAAAATACAGCGGTCCTGTTTGAAACTGGTGTCAACCATTGAAATTCCCTGTTACAGACAGTAGTAAGGGAAGGGAGCACTGGGAGTGCAAGGGAGGAGCTGCAGGAGGGTGGGAATTGCAAAATGTGAGAGTATAAGAAATCTGAGCACTGTGCATGTGTGACTTCAGCTAAAATTAACCACCCAAGCCCCATGTGCCAGCACATATATATATTCATTGAACTGCAGTCCCCTGAGAAGGAAGAGCGAGCTGGACTCGAGCAGTTCACCTTAAATATGCCAATAAGTAGTACGAGCTTCCAGGTCCCTGTTCGTGGGAGAAGTAAATTTTCCTGTGACCATTATAAAACAGTAAGCAGCTCTTGGCTCCTCCATCATGGTGCTGTTGAACAGTAACTAACTTCAGCCTCAGAAGTGGTTTTATATTATTTTTGTTCCCTTTCTTCTGCAGCTGCTTCAGATTTTCTGTGCTTTCTCTTCGGAGTAGATGTGTATCACCTTTTCAGATAAGCCCTTTTCTGTCGCTGTTTGTGTGTAGTTGTAGATGTAAATGGGTTTATTTTGTGTATAAGAACTGCGATACTTGAAAATAATTTTTCTGTGTGCTTGAGGTGACTTTTTAGAGAACACTGACGAAAAAATTAGGACTTTTGCTTCTTTTGTTCTCTGAGGCAAATTTTAATTTGTTGACTGTGACTTGGAATGGGTTTTGTCGAAGCTCAGCAAACTAAACTCTCTTTCACTTTGGGATAGTGAAGGAATTGATGCAGGTGTGAATGCAATCTCAATTCTATTCAGGACTTGATTCTTTCTTTCTTTCTTTCTTTATCTATTTATTCAAAGGGGAATAAGCGAGTGGCCACCTGCTTGGCATAGTGTGTGGCTCCAGCCTGACAGGGATTTGTGCATGGAAGATGGAGATAATGGGAGCACTGAGAGCGGAGCGTGCCAGGGGCCAGCACAGTCACCGTCCTCGCTTCACCTTCTGCTGGGATTTGGGGAGAAATATTTCCCCTCTGTGTAGGCAGCACCTGCCAGTGATGAGGTTCAGAAACTGTGCAGTTGGGGAGGGGGAAAGTAAATACGTCTTTTCTCCTCTTTTATATTAAATACAGTAAAATATTCAGTAGGGTGAGAGTAAGAAGGGTTCCAGCTACACAATGAAGGGATGGTGATTGTTTAAAGTCCACCAAAGATTTGCTCTGAAACTCAGAGGCAGCAGTGGCTGCCTGAAGTGTAGGTAGCCCAGGGTTTTATTCCTGGGAAAGGCAGTGTGCTAAAATTGACACATGTGCTTGGCTCTGTGTGCTGCGAGTCAGCCCTTGCTTTTGAATAATCGTCATATGCATGAGAATAGCCCTCCTCGCTCTGCCGGGAATGAGGCTTTAAGGAGAGAGAAGTGAGTAGTCCCAGTGGTGTTTGAATTGCCCATTTATCTATTTAAATTCAAAAAGGTAATTAATGTGCATAAACATCCAGGAAAATGTAATGTTTAGCAGAATCCCTCCCACCAACTGGGTAATAATTCAAGCAGTTCCAACAAACACTTGCTCATCTGGGTAGAATAAATCATTTAGTTTAGTTCTCTCAAGAAATAATAATAAGAAGTAAAGTTGCCTGTGTGTTTTCACAAAAGTGAGAACTTAGCTGGTTACTGCTGCAGGCTCAATAGTTATTAACTCAAAAGTTGCAGCACTTTCAGGTGATGGAGAGTATTTTACTGGCATCATATTAGATAGTCATTAGTAGGTGTATGTGTGTGTGTGTGTGACAGCTACTTTTGGGGGACTGCACCTCACAGAACCTTAGAGGGGTGTGGGTCAGAGGAGACATAAAGACCAGCTCGTTCCAACCCCTGCCATGGGCAGGGACACCTTCCACTAGACCAGGTTGCTCCAAGCCCCATCCAGCCTGACCTGTGTGTGGATTCCTTCCAGGGAGGTCACTTGGCTGTCTCACCTCTCTACTGGAGGGGATCCACCTGCAGTCCAGCCCAGCATCACCTCAGGCTTGGAGTTTCTGGTGGTTTCCTCCCTTGTTTTTTTCCTGGTGTTGGTGCCAAGGTGCTGGTAGGATGGAGCAAACAAATTTCCAGTGTCCTGTGTTGGGTTTCAGGATGTTTCTAGTGTCTCAGAGCAGAAGAGGAAGCCTTTCACTGCCTCCTCATGTGTCCTCCTCTCCCTCTGAGCTGGGATCTCTGAGGACTCACAGGCATCCCCAAAGACCATGTATTGTTGCCTTGTGTGCTGCTGTCCACATACCCTGAGCTGTATCCTTAAAGAAAAGGAGCAGCCAGACCTCTTTCCTCAAAGCCCACTATTACTTTTGCTTTATCACAGAGAAATGTAGGCACACGTTATCTATCTCATGTCCTGCTTTTTAAACCTCTTGGCTTTTTTGTCTTACAAGAACTTATATTGGGGAAAAAACCCATGGAAGTCTTTTGTATAGCAATGCAAACCTTTATTCATTCTGGAAGAGTCAGTACTATGCTTTTAGTGGGATTTGTGTCATGGTACAGATGTACAGATACAGACTTCTACAGGATTTAAGAAGCCACACATTGTAAGACCTTAAAAAAAGCTCTGTGACAAATACTGTTAAACTTGACTTTTTTGATTGGTTAAGATTGGTGGGGTTTTTTGGCTTTTTTTTTTTTCACCATGTGCTCTTGAGTTGTCGTTTTCCCAATAACTTGGCAAAATACCAGCCATATTATTGTCAGGAACATAATCTCTGTGCACTTTGAAAATAGGCTTTATCCTTCTTGTGCCCCCTTGGAGCCAGAGGTGCTGCAGAGGGATGAGGTTTTCAGCCAAACCTGTGGCTGTAGCTGTTCATCTCTGGGCTTTGCAGTGTGGTATCTGTTCATGAGATCATTGTGTTGGGCTGTAGCTGAGCTCAGCAGGAGACTGCAATTAATGTTGCCAGTCCAAAATCAGGATTTCATAGAATCATAGAATGGATTGGGTTGGAAAAGACCTCCGAGATCATCAAGTCCAACCCTTGGTCCAACTCCAGTCCCTTTACCAGATCATGGCACTCAGTGCCACGGCCAATCCCTGTTTAAAAACCTCCAGGGATGGGGAATCCACCCCCTCTCTGGGCAGCCCATTCCAATGCCTGAGCACTCTCTCTGGAAAGAATTTTTTTCTGAGATCCAACTAAAATTTCCCCTGGCAGAACTTGAGCCCCCCTGTCCTATTGCTGAGTGCCTGGGAGAAGAGACCAACCCCCACCTGGCCAGAACTTCCCTTCAGGGAGTTCCAGACAGTGCTGAGGTCACCTCTGAGCCTCCTCTTCTCCAGGCTAAACACCCCCAGCTCCCTCAGCCTCTCCCCACAGCACTTGTGCTCCAGTCCCTTCTCCAGCCTCGTTGCTCTTCTCTGGCCCCGCTCCAGCCCCTCAATCTCTTTCCTGACCTAAGGGGCCCAGAACTGAACACAACACTCAAGGTGTGGCCTCCCCACGGCAGAGTCCAGGGGAAGGGTCACTGCCCTGGGCCAGCTGGCCACGATGTATTTTGTGACTCTGCATGTGCAAGGCCCATTCCATTGGGCAGCAAAGAGTTATCTGATGACCTGCCCCCATCACATTGTTGTGACTGCAGGCATTCCCCTCGGGATCATCTGGGTATGTTGTGTCTATTTTTAGGGTTTGGGGTGGTTTTTTGCACGCTGTGACCTTCAGCAGGAGTGTGCTGTGGTCAGCAGCAGCACAGGCGCTGCGTTGTGGGGGCTGTTCTGGCACGTGAGCTCATCGATGTGACTAACCCTGCTGTTCAATCACGGAAAGAAAGCCTTGCTCTGCTGTAATTATGCTACATGATGTCAAAAAGATCCTCTTCAGCCTTTCCCAAATTCACCAGAGCCTGATTCATGATAATTATTGAAAGGAAGCAATCGGAGTCTGATTAGTAAGGAACTGACATGGTAAAGGGAAGGAACAAAAGGTTTCAAAATTTACTTGGGCGTTTCTTATAATTAGATTTGTGTGTGTGGAAATGAGTAATGAGGAAGAGATTCAGGCATGGTTTCTACTTAGTTGCATAGAAGAGATACATTCTTTTCAAGCAGTTTCGTATGAACCCTTTCCTTTCCATGAGTGTGTTTCACAATACCAGTGCAGAGACAGAAACACTGGGGAGTTCTTCCTTTCCCATGCAGGAGTGACATTTAAATTCTGTTTAAAGGAAACTCTGGAGTACATGGTAATACCTGACTCCTTAACCTGATTGCAGCCCTGTGGGTATTCTGGGTCTCCTTTTGAGATGTGGAGAGGATCTGCTCTCCAGAGTTCCCCATGCTCTGCACCCTGGGTTTGGCTGGCTGTGGGGACAGAGGAGTACAGCCCTGCAGACTGAAAATTCTTCCATCTTTTTGATGGAAGACTGTGTTCAGCCCTGTGCTTTATAAACAGCACTCAGAACCTTTAGTTTGGGGGTTTTTTGGCACTAATGTTTCAGCTCTAACTCATGATGTCCTGAATATTTCCAAAATCAACACTTACCTGTAACACTCTTAATTCAAATCCGATGGATTGAAGGGAAAGAGGAAAAAAGAGAAGGAAAAAAGTCTTTCACCTTTGTTTTTAATTTGTTCCCAGATAATTGGATTCCTTAGATCATATACTACTGAGAAAAAAAAGCTACTAAACAGCTGAGTCCACCTTTAACAAAAGCAGCAATTTAGACCCAAGTTAAACATTAAACTGACCTGGATACAAAGATCTGCTTATGGTGATAATGCCCAAATCACGACATTCACTTGATTTTTCCAGCTAAAATAATGAAGCTGTTTCAGTAATTTTCATACTGTGTGAAATCACTGAAAAGTTTTAAAAGCCCACACTGATATATATAATAAGGCAATATGTCTTGGGTTCTAATGGGTCAAATATATCACAAGATTTTTAAATATTTAATTGGACAACTGCTCAGGTAATTTTTATGTGACTATTCAAACATGCCTTTGTAGCCCATTTGTTGAAAATACCTGAGGAACACTCAGAATTCATGTGCAGAGATAGGAAAATGGAAAGTTTCTCAGCAGTGTTTTCCTACTTGTTTTATTATTGTTTTCCCAATTATTTACCTGGTTTTGAACATTTGAAAACACTGTGTGCCTTGAAACACATTTTATGTGTCTAGAAATAGCAGCCATTGTACAATTATATTTTTTTCACTTGTTTGTGTGGAAAAGGAAAAGAAACATTGGAATCGTATTTGTGTAGCACATTACAAAGACTTGCACCAAACAGGTTTTGAAAACATCCTGGAAAGTTTCCATGATTAGCTTAATGTATGCCCTAAAAATCAGCAGTGATCACAAAGAGCTGTTGCAATAAAGCTGGATAATACTGTGTCCATGAGAATGCTGCAGAGCTTGTAAATATATAGCCCAGTCAGTTTAAAAGCAGCAATAATCTGCATGTTATGCATATTGCAAAATAATGCCATATAATAATGTTTTAAGAGAAGAACAGGTCTATTGTGTCTGTATTTCTCTGCAAAAGGCTTTGCCCATCAATCAGTGGCATGAAATAATATTCTACCCCCTTAAATACCCCAGAAACAAATATTTCCTCCATGCTGGTGTGCATTTAGTGGAATGTTTTATAATAAGCATAAAAGCTCTGCTTGTGGTTCAGATACCAAACACAGGCTGACCTGAGCACACAGAGTGGGGTGTACAAGAATAATTTGCCATCAGAAGGAGTTTCTTTATGTGTTATCAGAGACAGTGAATCAGGCAGTGGGTATTTGGTTTCTTTCAAGTTGTCTCCTTTACCAGGATTGGAGGGAGTTAGGGATTTCTTTGATGCAGTGTTTATTTACAGGGTATGAATATAAGGGATGATGTTCCTGGATGGAAGAGGAATTAGGGCAGTAGGGAACAGGCACGGGAATAGCAGTTTTGCAATGCCAGCCGTGCATTCTCATGCTGTTATTTGACTTAAAAATCAATCCTGAGCAGCTCTCAAGGTCTCTCCGTGTCTGTGATTTCAGGCTCTGCCAGAAGGGGTCTGCTCCTGTTCTAGCTTTGGGGCTGATCCAGGGCTGGATCTGCATAATGGAAACGATCCAGGATGGAACTGAAGCATCAAAGTATAATCTTAAATTTTCTGGAAGTCATTCCGTGATGAATTAGGACGTTCATTTTTGCCCTGCCATGAAAAGAAATGTGGTTATTGTGTTTGATAAGTCTCTTGTCAGGCAGATTGCAGGAACGGGGCAGGGGTGTGTGGAACCTTGCACGGTGAGTAGTTCACAACCTGTTTCCTCATATGTCCTTTACTTGTAGATAAGCTGAAACCACGTGGCAGAGAAGTAGGTTAAGTCCGTCCTAGTTCCTTGAAGTTGTTGGATCTTTTAAAGTATCTTCCTGGTGAGGGAAATGTTTTCTTGTAAAAGGAGCAAAGGGAGACAGTATCTGGTTTGTGCAGTGGGGGTTTCTTGCCCCTTTTATTGCTCAGCTGGGGAAATCACTCACGTGCTCAGCCTTTATTTCATTGAGATGTTTTTCAGCCCTGTTTTTATTTTTACTGAGGTGTTGCAGTGTATTTTTCTGTTCAAATCCGTGCTGTTGCCTTAGGAAATGCACGTCCCACTGCTCCAAAGAGGAAAGTAAAGGATGAATGGTGTAAAATAGGGACACATGTTTCAAATGTTAAGTGATTTGTTCATGGCTGCTGCCAGTAGTATTTTACAGGGTTGGGGTTTTTTTATTTTATTTTTTTTTTTAAAGAAGACTTTTAACCAGAATAACTCTAGTTCAAATCTTTGTTCTTCATTTTATCATGTTAACACTGAATCAGAAAGAGGAATGTGAAATTACAATCCTTGTATTATATCCAGGTTCCTCTGTCTCTCATGGCAAATATTTGATCCTTAGGATGGGCAATTGCTTTTTGACTCCCATGAGGGGGAACATCATCATCGTATGGAAAAAGCAAGCCTTAAGATGCTCCTGCAATTCATAGCTGTGGCTGTGCTCAGCCCTATCAGTCAGTAATTGAGGGGTCTGCAGTGATCAGCTCTGGGGATCACCATGAGAAGGATGTGGTCCCCCTGGAGCGAGTGCAGAGGAGTCCATGAACATGCTCAGAGGGCTGGAACACCTCTCTTGAAGTTGGGGTGGTCCAGCCTGGAGAAGAGAAGGCTCTGGGAAGACTTTTGGCACCTCCCAGTACATAAGTGTGCTCCAAGAGATGTGGAGAGGGATTTTGGATGAGAGCTTGGAGTGATGGGACAACGGGGTGGGGGAGGTGTTGGAATTTCATATGGTATTTCACCTAAAAAGCAAGCTATATGCTGAACTGCCTATGTAAATCAGTGTGCTGCAGCCTTAAGAACTAATGAATGAAATCAGAAATGGCTGCACTTTCTCAGCAGATGTGCATGGTCAGCCAATTATGAGAGGCTTTGTAATGTAAACAGCATTATTAGCCAATAATCAGTGCCAAAGTGTCATCACCTGCGGAAGGTTACAGTCTTAAAGATGTATATTAGTGTGTGTGTGGATGAGTAAAGGGGCCTGTTGCTGCTGACTCTTGTGGAGTCGTCTCTCAGGTCCAAAACCCGTCTCCCTCGGTTACGGGGGGAGGCTTTAAACTGAAGAGGATGGGTGTAGATTAGATACAGGGAAGGAATTCCTGGCTGCGAGGGTGGGTAGGCCCTGGCACAGGTTGCCCAGAGAAGCTGTGGCTGCTCCAGCCCTGGGAGTGTCCAAAGCCAGGCTGGACGGGGCTTGGAGCAACCTGGGATAGTGGAAGGTGTCCCTGCCCATGGCAGGGGGTGGGGCTGGATGAGCTTTAATGTCCCTTCCAATCCAAGCCACCCTGTGGTTCTGTGACATGAGGAGTTGCTCAGAGTTTCTGGAAGGGGAACGACCCATGTTTTGTTTCAACAGTGTTTTGCCAGCAGACAGAATCTGATTGTAATGCTCATCACTTCCTTCTGCTTCCCTAAAGGCTGGGAATGGAACTCCCCTCGTGCTCTTTTCTTTCCCTCTCTCAGTAGCAGTGGAGGGAAATTACAGTTTGTGGGCAGTGCAGAGAGGGCTTCTGGGGACTGAACACTGTTGTGTGGATTTGTCCCTGCAGGTCAGTGACTCCCACGCTGGTGTGAGGCATTTTTCCTCAGCACAGGGATTTGTGGGGTCTGTGGAATGTTGGGATGGCTCTTGCTCTGGAAAACACTTGGATTTTACACCTGCTCACTGGTAGACTGAGTTGGGATGAATGTATTTCTAATATGCTAGACACCCCTCAGAGGAGGAGTGAGCCTTAATATTTAGAGATTGAAGAGGAAAAATGAAGGTATTTTATTCTTTTTACCTTATTTCTTAATGAAAAGTAAAAAAAGTCTTACATTTAAAATTTTGTCCTGTATGAAGAACAGAAAACATTATTTAATTCATAAGCAGAAATTCCTAATCGAGTAAGTTAGCTCTTCTTGATGACCTAGCATGGAAAGCTTTTGTAGGTTATCTGGTGATAAGTTGTGCTGGAGTGTGATGAGTAGTACTGAATGCCAGTTAGGGAAACTTTTCACTGCTTTGTGTGCTTAGTTTTCAGATAACACATTTTGAAATTGAGCCCAACAATTAGAAGTTTAAGGAAGAGATTGAAAGCAATTTAGCAGGCCTGTTTAAGCTGTGAGGTGGAATTTATTCTAGTTGGTGGATTTTTAGGGTCTTGAAAGGTTTCTTTGGTAATATTACAAAGGGATTTCCTCACAATGAAGTCACTTGGCTGAGTGTTTTCAGGAAAAGAATCTTTAAACTTGCTCAATACGAGCTATGAAGAAAAAATGTCAAAGAGAAAATGCAAAAAAAAGACTTGGGTGGAAATGGAAATTTCTTCAACACACTCAGTGCAGCTGTAGAATATTCCTTTTACCTCCTGGTGATCCATTCAAGCTGTAACAGGTTCAGGAGTTTGCCATTCCAGCAGCTTTGATGTCAGGTTGCTGGATAGGAAAATCCATACTACAGTGAGCCGAACACTTGATCTGCACAATGCCTTGAATTTTAATGCTGTTGACTTGTCTCAAAGAGGAAATAAAGCAGTGCTGTTCAATCAGCCTTTTGCATGCTGAGAAAAACAAAGAACTTTCATTTTTAAGGCTGTGTTGTGAGTAACAGTTTATTTTTTGTTTCTCTTTCTCCTGACAGATTTACACGGATTGGGCTAATCACTATCTGGCAAAATCTGGTCACAAGAGGTTGATAAAGGATCTGCAGCAAGATGTGACTGATGGAGTCCTGTTGGCTGAAATAATCCAGGTTGTAGGTGAGTGACTTGCAATGTTTGTACCAGGTATCCCTCAGACAACCACTGTCTTTATTTTCTAACTAAACACAGTGTGTGTGTGGGGAATCCATTCAACCACGTGGAATTATGGAGAAAATTTTTCCTTCAGCGACTTTGCTAATTAATTTGGAAAACCCTTGTCTTAAATTATAGTGGAAAAATACCGGCTATTGCTGATAAGATCTCCTGGCACAGCAATATTATTCCTCATGGCTAAATGTTAAAAAAACAGCTCAGGAGGGATTTTTTCTCTGCTGGGATGCTGTTAGCCTTCACTGTCTCTGGTTCTAATACCTTTTGGGTACTGCTCTGAATATAATTCCCGGTAATAGAGGCCTCCCGTGTTGAGCCTCCTGCCTCCACCTGGGTTTGGAAAATCCATAGATACAGCTGGGAAAGGAGGAAGGGTGTAATTTTTATGTGGCAGAAAAAGAAATCTTTCATAACGAGTTTCCAGATGAGGAAAATCCTTTATCATTAGGACAGATCTCAAACGCAGGCTCAGTTATCCAAAGTTCTCTTAGTTTGCACTGATGTTCGGGGATAATGAAAATTCCAAGCGATTTTCTCCATGTAAAGCTTCACATTGTCCATCTTGCCTTGGGCCTGGATCCTTCATTAGTTCCTTCAGAGGCTCATCCATCTGGTCCTTGGGATGCCACAATCCACGTGCATGGGCCAGTGGAGATGGATGGAATCGGAAAGGCTGCTAATGGGAATTAGGACAACTATTGTTAGGAGCAAACTGACAGATTTGAGATGCAAATGAAGCAGCCGGCAGCGAACTAACCCAGCGCATGCATATTTATGTGCATTTGAGATGCTGTAAACGAGCCAGTTCCTTGATGTAAGGTGGGAATCTGCAAGAGCTGTGTTGGGATAACACAGTGTGGCATCTCCCAGTGACTTCACTGGAATGTGTTCAAAAGGGGTTTGTGTCTCGACATTTTCTCTCAGTAGCGTTGCAGAGGTGTGAAAACAGGCCGTGAATTAATGGGCTGTGTGTTGTGTGACACCTGAAAGGAGGTTGTAGCCAGGTGGGGATTGGTCTCTTCTCTCAGGCAGCCAACAGTAGGACATGGGGGCAGGGGCTTAAGCTCTGCCAGGGGAGGTTGAGGTTGGATATCAGGAAGAAATTCTTTCCAGAGAGATTGCTCAGGCATTGGAATGGGCTGCCCAGAGAGGGGGTGGATTCTCCAACCCTGGAGGTTTTTAAGGTGAGACTGGATGTGGCACTGAGTGCCATGATCTGGTAATCAAAGTGGGGTTGGATTAAGGGTTGGACTTGATGATCTCGGAGGTCTCTTCCAACCCAACTGATTCTATGACAGGTATTCGTTTCATCCTGTATGTGTGTCCTGTAACAGGAGAGATTTTGGGGGTCGCAGGAGCAGTTTGATGTTGCTTTCATGCCTGTGTCTTTAACCCTGTCTGTGAGAACACTGTGCAGGGACGCTGCCTCAGAATATTTCAGTGTAGCTGTTGGAGTACTGACTCGTGAAAAACCTTTATGAAATTCAGATTATTCCCTCTAAAAGGCAGAGTTGTTCCTTTGGTAACCTTTGCAGGTTTTTTTTCTGGTCATTTTTGGGGCTGCCTCTTGGCTAACATTTAAGATAAGGTCTGCAAGGTTTCAGGAGTTAAAGTAGAAGGGGAAGGATTTCTTTTTCACAGAATGTTTTCCCATGTGAAAGAGAGGTCGGTTTTAAACGTTTTCAGTTTAATCCTCCGAATTACAGCGAAGAAAAGTAGTTTGTATCTGCTGTGTATGGCCTTAGGCAGCTGCATCTCAGTGGCACAAAGATGGGCAGAGCTTTCCCACCTACAAGCAGCTTCATCTGTAGCCTGGAAAATCCAAGGTTTTTTTCTTTACCTCCATAGTTAGAAAGCAAGAGAGGGTTTTTTTTATGTTATGCTGTGCTGTGTGTAAAAGCAGCCGTGGAGACCCTTCCTCCTTTTTACTCACGTGCCTGGAGTTGATAATAACAATTCAGGTTTAATTATCAGTGATACAGTTTTTCTTGAGTCACCATCTGAGATTTACATCTTTGCCTTTCCAAAGTGAAATGGCTGCATTTCGGAAACAGGAATTTTAAAATTATATAGTCACTAGATAGTTCTTTTACCAAAGCAAATCTAAAGAGGGATGAAACCAAACATCACTGCATTTGGCTTCAGAGATAATGCTCAGACTTCAGAACTGCTAATGATTATATAGAAGCATGATGACAGTTTTTTCTCTTTGCCAGCCAATTAAATGTGTTCACAGCATTCTGGGTTATCTCAGCTCAAAATTCATGAGTCTCTAAAAGAACGTGTAAGTAATGTTTGCCTTAGTAATAAACATAGTAGCTGTATTTAAAATTCATGAATGCACATACACTGGGTCTGACCTGGGCTTTTAGAGGTATCGCTGCCCACGTGTCCCAGACAAGAGAAATTTAGTTGATAGAGATATTGCATGATCCTAAACTGACACGAGATATTCCAAGGTGGGGGCACAGGACTTGGAAAATGGGATTTAATGAATTCATCTTTGTTTCTTAATGACCAAACCTGAGATGGTGTGTAGGGGCTGAGAGACCACTCGGGGGACATACAGTGGATTCAGCTGCAACCTTTCTCAGATGGAGATGTGAACACTTGTCTTAATTACAGTGAAAAAACTGGGGGGAACTGAGCTTGGGTTATAGCTGGTTCTTGAGAATAGCACACAAATCATTTCAGGGTTCAGGACTGAAAGGTGCAACTGAGCCAAACCCAAGATCCTCAGGCAAACATTAACAACCTCAGGGATTTCATTGTTTCACTTGTGTCCTAAAATACACTGTGTATTTTCTGGTTGTATTGTAAACCATGGCCAGGAAGCTTGAAAAGTTCTTTCATGGTTTATGCTTAAAAATAAAAAAAGAAAAAATAATAAAATTATTAGAATTATTGATCATAAATTTCCTAGCTGGATTTCAAACCTGTATTAACTCCACAAGCAAACCAATTGACATGCAAACAAAACAAAGCAAAACCACAAACAAACAAATTTATGTATTTATTTATTTATGTATTTATTTATTTATTTTTGTAGTGCTCACTTTTCCACCCAGCAGTGATTCAGGTTCCAGAGTTTAAATCTTTTTTGTAGTCTAAAGGAATTGCCTGTCACTGTACAAGATGTTGTCAGGCCAGTTGGCTTCTGCCCCAGCTGTCCCTGGGGGCAGGACCCACTGGGAAACCCCACCTGCTTTTTTTTTTGGTGGCTCTGTGTTTGACACATTCACTTTGACTGGACAGCCACAGTCTGAAACCCCTTTATTTTTAGCTGGTGGCAAGTGCTTTGGAAATCGTTGGGTTAAATGTCCTTGGTGTAGTTTTTTTGCTTTATTGCCTCTTTTTTGCTTTTCAGCAAATGAAAAGATTGAAGACATCAATGGCTGTCCAAAAAATAGGTCTCAAATGGTAAGTTACAAAGTGATCTGTTGTTGGTGTGTGTGTGGTTGAGTGACAGTATGTGACTTTTAATAACAGTTTTAATGAATTTTTCACAGCAGTGAGATCAAAGGTAGAATCTGCAGAACATTCATATGACAATTTTTGCCCCACTGTGCTCCACAGTAGCTGAATTAGGCCTTATGATTTATCACATATTTTCAGTCTACATTATTCTTACATTGCTCTTTTATATTTATGAAATATCACATAAACAGGAATACATAAAAATAAAATTTTGTTTCTCTTTGTAGACAGTAGTATTGAAAAAGGAGAATTAGATACTTCAAGTTGGATTAAGAGTTCCTATATCCTGTGAATGGAACAAAATAAATGACCAATACGCACTAAATAAAAATACTTTGAATAGCAAAATACAGGATGCAGCTTGTTGGCAGATAAGAAGTGGGTTTGTGTCTTACTTGTATCTCATATTCAAAATTGGAGAACTAAAAATTAGTACAGGAGAATGAAAAGCATCTAATTCCTCAGGAGTATTTGTGCTGTGAGTATGGCAGAACTTTACTAAGAACACAACCGATAAACTGATTTTTTAAATGCATTCTGGGAGATGAGCATCAAAATGTATAATATTTTAAAGAAGGTTATTGCCTTTTGTATCTTGAGGGGGAAGAATTATTTTACAGTGTAAATTTTAAAATCTCCCTTTTGCATTGGGTACTTGGATACCTGTTCTGTGTGTGAAGTTCTTTTAATGTTTCTCATTTTTATGGCACTGTTCCCAACGGCCTCTCCCTCCACAACTGCATGGGGAGCACAACCACTCACTTAAAGGAAATACTAAAGATTTAAGGAGAGTTTGTCATCTTCAGTCAAAACCCACAGTCTGTTCTGCTCTTGTGTTTTGGCTTTTTGTTGTTTCTTGGAAGTTTTCAGTCTTGTTTGAGCCACGGAGTGAGTGCTCTGGAAAAGGGAAGCCTTCAGAAAGATTTATCACTGCTGCTTCTTGCTGCTTTGAAGAGGTTGGTTGCTATTCCTGCTGTAGCCACAGCAGCTGTCTGGAGTATAAATAATGAGGAAATTTTGACAATTACTATAATTTAATGTTCCACAAGTGTGTCATAGGAACTGAATTTCATTCAGGACTGGAGCCTGTAAACAATTCCAGGACGTTGCCACTGAAAGTCACTCGAAGCCGTTCTCAATGAAGGGAAAGTGGTGCTCTGTTGGACAGTAGGTTCTTATGGAAGCTGGATCAGGTTCTAACCAGAGGCATGCAGGGGGCACATCCTGGGTCAGGCATGCTGAGGAGAGCTGGGAAGATGTCTCTGCTCTGTGCTCCCTGCTCTGAAGTTATTCCAGATGGGACTGGGTTCCCCACTCCCGAGGCACAGTCACATAGCAGGGCATCCCCAGCAGTTTACCATGTGAGAAAGATGAGGGTTGTGCTTATGGGCTGCTTTCAGTAAGTGCACATGCTTACAGAGCTCTTCATGATCTGACAGTGAGGAAGGACACTGGTTTTGCCCAGAGAAGTTGAGGATTCCTCATCCCTGGAAGTGTCCAAGGCCAGGTTGGATGGGGCTTGGAACAACCTGGGCTGGTGGAAGGTGTCCCTGCCCATGGCAGGGAGAGCTGGAAGTAGGTGATTTTTAAGGTCTCTTCCGACTCAAATGCTTCTACCTTTCCATGATTCTATTCTGATTCTACTGAAGCAAGAACCTTTGGCAGGTCTCCTGTGTTCTAGGGCAAATACTTGTTTAGATACAGCAGTCTTCATCCTTTGCCTTGCAGTGCCTTCTCTGCTGGAGGCTTACAAGGTCCTGTGGAGTGTGAGAGCTGCTGTTTGTGCCTGGTAATTCTGGTTCAGAGAGGTAGCAGAGTCAAGGCCACCCTGTCAATTCAGATGCTCAACCAGGTGATGTCCAGTCTAATTTTTTCAAGTGAATCTTTCTGTTACAAGTGTCCATATCCATACTGAAGTGCCTGTAAAGTGAGCACCACAGATGAGATTTGGAGAAAAGCACCATAAATGAAGGCTTAACTTTGCTCATTGTATAGAAACACAGCAGATCCTAGAGGGAAGTTTTCTGCCTTGCCCTTTTCCCCTGGGGACACTTCCCTCATTTGCAGGTTCACAATGCCTTGAGCAGCCCTGGCTGAGCTGAGGTGTGAAGAATCACCTTCTGCCCAGCCAGGTGTCTCAGCTTAGAAAGCTGCACTAAATCTGTGTCTTCCAAGTCTATTAAAGGGAGTGTAGGGGAGAGAAAAAGAGTGTGTTTGCTTCCATGTGGCCCAGGCCTAAGCTGGTGATGCCGAACTTTGGTGAGCTCTCCTCAGAGCCAGATGAGGGCAGATTCTTGCCTTGTTCCCATTGCTGTAGTGCTGGGGAGCATCATGCAGATGGGCCCACACTGAGCCTTGGAGACAGCTTGGGGCTGTCAGGCTCAAAGCCAGTGCTAATAAGCCTTGTCAAGTTAAGTTGAGTACTGCAGAACCATGTGGGGCCGTCAGTGCTTATCCTCGTAGTCCCAGCGCCAAAAATGACATGACAGGGACCACAATGGCTCCATGAAAAATCACTTAGGTGAGAACCCATCCTTCCATCATCATCATCTTGTCTGGGTTGTTCTGCTGAGGGGAGTATCCCTGTGTTCCTTTGCTCCAGATAAGAGTTGGCTGGCTTTTATATAATCTATTAGAGACTGTTCTGTAGCTTGTCCTCTGCATGAGATCCATTTCTGGGTGTTTTTTTCCCAAACCTCTGTATTTTTGCACTGTATTTGTCTAAACAAAAGCCTGCAATTTTGATGATTAGTTCCAGCTGGATGCTGAAAATACTGTGGGTAATACAGGATGTAGTTGTATGGAGCACAGGCTCAGGGACCAAGATTTGGAGACCATTGCTGCATTTGTGTTTTTAAGATAAAACCTGAGAAAACGTTGGCATGGTTCTTGATAACTGGGTGAAGGACAGTAAAACAAGGCCAGTTTCCTCTCCCTCATATTTCTGAAAAGAAGAGTTAGGTCAAAAAACCTGAGTAGAGTTATTGCTGCTAATATTGTTTGGTTATAGAAATACAGAGATCTTTTTCTCTTTTTTTTCCCTTTCTTTTAATTTGCTTCTTGTTTAGGGGGTGAGATTAGAGCTCAGCACTTGGCATCTTGCAGAATCTGGACTGTGTGGGAGGTTCTGGTTACTTCCTGCCCCTCTTAGGTACTGTAGATAATTCTTACTGATGTGGCTGCCTTTGCAAGTGCTGAATGTTACTTTATTATGCAAGGGTTCATATCACTTACATTTGTAAAATGAGGAGGTAAACAAAACACAGAGTGTATGGGGTGTCTGTGCTGTAGAAATCTTGCTCTACAGGGGCTGTGTTCTGTCTGTAAGGAAATATGTTGTGAAAATGCTCACAGGTTTTGAAGGAAGTTTCTCAGAGATATTTTAGCATGGTGTGACAGCTGAGTATTTTATTCTCTTGTGTAATACAGCATGGCCAGGAGGCAGAGAGAGGGAGGTGGTTGTGCTGCGTTTTACATGGAAGTGATAAATCCTGACTCAGGAGGTAATGGTATAGCTCAGATGGTACAAGAAGAGGGAAAGGACAGGATATTTGGAAGGTGAGAGCATTAAAGTGGAGAGTGAGGTGAAGGGAAGAGAGTTGTATCAGCTACACTGGAAGTGACTGGGGAGGGAGACTAGTAAAGTATGGGAAGAGACAAATGAGAAAGTCTTTTTTTTCAAGGTTGAAAATAAAATTAAAAACAGGTGATGGTACTCTAGAAGGACTAGAACATTAAGTGTGAAAGTCTGAGAAGTGGTGGTGTGTTACCCCTGTTACTGAAGCTTCAAGGAGTGGAATGGGAGCAAAGCTGCTGGTGCTGAAAGGAAGAGGATTAGGGAATCTGTGGGTGGACACACCAGACTTTCATCTTTCCCTGCTAAGTCTGTGGAAGTTGTGGGACAGACAAGAATTTGGAGCAACAAGAGAGGCATGTAGGTTTAACAAACACCACAGCACCTCCTATAAATGGATGAGGAAATTACTGTGGTTCCCCTGTGGGTTTGTGCTTGGGCCTTACTACTTTTCAGGATCACTTTGTGTATACAAGTATCTGTTCTCAAATAACAGAAGGGAGGGAGTTTTTTTTTCCGTGTGTTGACAGGATGTTTTTCAAGAATTATCTTTTTCTGGTGCAGATAACAAACTGTAGTAGTAAAGTAATACTGCTCACTCTTCCTGCTGCTGTTTCTTGCAAACAAAGAATCTACTGCAGAATGGGTCAGAGCTGGATTTTTGTCCAAGGGCTCTGTGAAAGTCAAGGTGAAGGCTGTGTTTTCCGTGCAATAACTGCATTATCAAGGAAGCCTTACTTCCAGCTATGGGAATTTGACCATTGTTTTAAAATATGACTGATAACTTGTATTCTGAAAATGTGTAATGTACTTAAAGAACAGTTTGTATGGGAATCCTCCAGCCTGGTGGAAACCCTAGTTTTGAATTGAGCAGTACTGGAATATTATTCAGTTGTTAAAACCAGGTATCCACTTCTCTTCCCAGTGGGACCCTTGCCAGCTCCAGGAATGATTTTTTTTTAATTGGCAGGAGAGCAGGAGATGTTGAAATCTTTATTATTATTTCTGTGTATGGTGTGTGCTACCCATATATTTCTCTGTTCTTTTTTTCAAGTGAGTGCTGGTGTGGTGTGGCCCATCCTTAGAGAGGAGAGCTGGGTTCAAATCAGTGAGTGCTTGGTGGAAAAAATATGAGCTGAAACCATCTGCATCACCCAAGCAGCTATCTATGTGTGTAATATCCACAAAATGAGTGTTCTGTAAAAGTCACTAAAAATAGCTGCTGTATTTAAAAAAAAAAAGAAGTAAATATGCTGAGTTGCTTGTGTTTTCTCAAGGAAAATAATTCTGTCTCTGCTCTTGGAGAGCAGGTGTCCACTTGAAACTGTTCCTCTAAGTGTTTGGAACAATTCATGCACCCAGTGTTGTCCAAATGTTGCCAAAACTAAGTGCAATAACTGCCAGGCTGTCTCTGGAACCTTCACCCCAAGCTGTGGGGCAGACCCAAAGCCAAGGAGGGCTCTGCTGCCAGGGCTTGTGCTGCTATTTCAGGGGAGCAGCTCTGTTGGGAGATCAAAAGCATCCCAAGCATGCTTTTCCTCTGCAAATTCCTAGCACAGGATTTTTGGAAACATATCCCAGGGGTTAAATATAGCCATGTATTTTCAAGGAGTCCTACTCCTGTAGTAAAGGGAACTTTCCCATCTTCTGGTGAGCCTTCCCCCCCTTTGCTGGGGAAGTTTGTGACTTACTGGCAGCATATGTTGAGAAATTCAGTGTGGTTTAGTGTTACAGTGGTGACAAATGGGTGTCCTTTGGCCCTGGTGGTGCAGCTCCTCACAGCTGAAGGTTGGCTGGAGGGCAGGGCATGCCCCAGAGCTGTGCCAGCCTGGGCAGTGACAGGCACTACCTGAACTTCTGCGACTGCCTGTGGAGGGATGTGGCCAAACGCCAACTTTAGCAATGTTGGAAGCTTTTCCTCTGAGCTTCCTGGGTTTCTGCTGGTCATGCAGGAACTGGAGTGTGTTCCTGTGGACAGGGATGATGTGCTGCAGAGGGGATCTGCTGGGTTGCTTGGATTTCTCTGTCCTTCTGCCTCAGTTTATAGAATGACTCATGCTCCAAGGTGAGGTTGGTTTGCCTGTTTCTCTCCCAGACACCCACACTGTTGTTGCTGCCATGCCACCATTTGTGCTTTGTAATCAGCATGACAGGCACAGACAGATCAGTCTAAATAAAACCACAAGCCCCCACACTCACCCCCACCATCATCCCACATAGGAAATAGCAGGATAAATAGAGTTAGACTGGATTGGGAAAGGCTGATAGATACATCTCCCTACCACAGGGCATGGGAGTGTCACTGAACAGGTATTGGTTCATTTCTGCAGGGAAAGACTTCGAAAGCTCTTCTGTGTGAGGGGTGATAAGGCAGGATGTGTGTGCTGTTCTGGTGGATGGGAAACCTCTGGAAACATTGCAGGGGACAGTGTTATGTCATTCCCAGAAGGGAGCACCTTCGTGCTCCCCAACGAGATGCTCTTCAGTCTTTATACAGTGGTGCAAGAACTTGTCTCTGAAACAGTGTCAGGTTCCACAAAGAGCAGCAAAGTCATTTTTATGGGGAAAAAAAATGAAGTGTGTGAGCTTAACTATACAGACAGAATTAGATTCTATTTGATCATTTATTTCACTGTCAAATGGCATTTTGAATGCCTGTGGTTCTACCCCCTGCATGGACTAAATACCTGAAACAGCAAATGCCTTGAGGGCCCGGGGTCCTCCCACAGGTGCACATGGAGATCTCTGTAGTTTTCACTTCTACATTTAGACCTCCACAAAAGACTAAAACCATGATCATTTTATGCCACACCTATTATTGACGTAAAATTATTACATAAATATGCCTTTTATGCAGAACATTGCAAACACAGATGGGTAAAACTGGGAAATCGTGGATGAGAGCCTTCTCTAACCCAGGTGAAAAGGTGAGGTTGATTTGAGGACAGATGAATGCAAAAGTTCTTTTATTATTCCCCTTCAGCTTGGTGATGTAAGAATTAAAGCTTTTGTATGACAATTTCCTCTGGTGCCTGGATGTTTCTTTCTTCTTACAGGCATTGTACTGATAAGCTCTTCACTCTGGAATCCCTGAAACAGATCATAACTGTTACAAAGCATTACACAGCCCAGAGAAATAAACTTTTTGTCTGTGTGTCTCATTGGAAATCTTTGGTTTCCAGCCATTCTTTATAACTGTAACTGTGATAACTGGTTGTTTTAATTGTGAAGGCAATGCATATCCTGAAAATTTTATCTGCTACTTTTTTTGTAGGACTATTTTTGCATATTTAAGCAGGAGTATTGTGCTTGTTCTAAGAAGAGATGTTATCCAGGATCCAGGTGCAAGGAAGGAGGGGGCACACATGTGTCAGTGCCCCTCCAGCCACTGGAGTCAATCCTTTGGGAACAGGTGAAGTTGAGACACAAGTATGTGTGTCAGCCAAGCACAGGGGGAGTGCTGGGCTTGGGAAAGGGCTGTGGCCAGAGCTCCCTTCCCAGGGGTCTTTTTTAGAAACCAACAACTGGCAGTGACCACATTGCAGGAGGTTCTTTCTGTGTGAGTGTGTTGCATTCTGGATTCCTGCTGCAAATTCAAGTTAATGATACACAGACCTTTCAGCACCTGAGCTGGTGTTTGAGGACAGACAACAGTGTGCAGAATCCAGCATTGAGGGGTTTTAGAAGCAGTCCTTCCTTTTAAGCATTTATGCACTTTGAAAAATATTGGTGTATGTAGAAATCAAGGATGTTTTGGGAAGGCATCCATCTTGGCTGGGTATTGATGATAATTTTACATTTAATCATAGCATGACAGAACAATTTGGGTTGGAAGGGACCTTAAAGCTCATCTTGTTCCACCCCCTGCCATGGGCAGGGACACCTTCCACTAGCCCAGGTTACTCCAAGCCCTGTCCACCCTGGCTTTGGGCACTTCCAGGGATGGGCATCCATGGCTTTTCTGGGCAACATGTGCCAGTATCTCAGCATCCTCACAGTGAAGAGTTTTTTCCTAATATGTAATCTCAACCTGCCCTCTTTCAGTTTAAAGCCATTCTCTTTTCTCCCAGTTACACTTCTAAGTCTGGAAATCCCAGATAGAAAAGGGTCTCCCCCGAGCAGCCAGAAGGTGGAAATGAAGCATTAATGGGACTGGCTGCTCTCCTCCTTAGGGGTTTACAGAGCACAGCCAGGACTTCTCCCCATCTTTTCCTGTTTTCAGTTACTCACAAGCAGAAATTTAGTGCCAATAACACAGTTAGTGTGCTAAAATCTAGTCAAGTGTCTCTTGACACCAGCAAAGAGTTTCATGTGTATCCTAAATTAAGGATTCTCCAGAGGCAGGATTCTTTGTTGATACTTGTTTTGCAAAGTTGAGCTTGTTGTTGCTTAATTTATCATAATTTAGAACATTTCAAGATTTCAAATTGCTTACAAATTATCCACTTCACCTTTTTGAGTATGTTTAAGGCCTGATCCTGAGAAGCTAATCCAAAAATAATATTTCCAGGGATATTTTTCCACAAAATGACTTTACTTTTGGTTTTCCCCCTAGGAAAACTTCAGTTTTAAATAAATGAACCTGAAAAGAAAAAAACCCTGAAAGCAAGCTGAATTTCAAGATTAACTAGGAACATTTCCCCCACCCTTTCCATCTGCCTCTTCCCAAGCAGATTAGCTTTGGCAAACCTTGGGAGTCACCCAGGATTGCCTGAATTTATTCCCAGTCCGAGCATGACCTTTGTCATCATTAGAAGTCTTGGCCACTGCGAGTCACAGCTCTCTCTGTGGTGCTTATTGCCCTCATTTCTATTCACATGGACATGTTGGGAGTGAATGTTGAGGTTTTGTCCCATTATTTCCAGAGGAGGAGCTGAAACCCAGGATAGCAGAGGTTTTACCAGGGTCAAAGAGAAGATGAGGTTCAGGCTGGTGCCCAAATTCTCCTTGTCCTTAAAACCCCAAAGTAACACAGTTTTAACAGAAGAGTGAACTCTTCACATACACGTGAGAACAGTGTGCCCACAAGAACAGATTTTTGGTTTTGTGGCTCGATCTGTCCCAACCTGCCTTCAGAATATGGATTAGCTTCAGTTGCCCTCTTGTTCTATCTGTTATTTTTTTTCTAATAGTACCATTGAGTTCTGTCAAAATCCTGAAACTTAATTTCGGGAGGCATTTTTATCCAAACAGTCAGGAGCAGCATATGAACACTTGGAAGGGCATATTATTTTCTTTAAAAAAGAGATATATTTTGGTTGGGATAAATACTAATGGAGATTTATTTTAAACAGAGCATTAAGGGTATTTATATCCTTCTGGGACAAATGGAATTTGCAGTTCTGTCTTGATATTTCCTGTATATAATTATGTTTAGGAAACAGAGCAGATGAGGTATTATTGGAAGGGAGAACCCTCTCTCCCCCATAACTTCTGGATTTTAAGGGTTGTCAGTTTAATGCCTTAAGATTTTAAGGCTCTTTCTAAACTTTAGGATATGAAAATATGATTGTAAAAGCTTTATTCAAAAATACAGGCAAGGAATAGGTTTTGCCTTAAGAAAAAGCTTGTGTTGGGCTCTTTCCTTGTTTCTACATTGTATGTGAAGTCTGCTGGAATGTTGCATAAGGGTTTGTGAGATTTAAAAACTTAGACACGAAATCAATCTTTTTTCTTTTGAAAGTTAGTGTAGTACACATGCCATGGAGCTTCAAGTTAGGTGGAAAGCCCTGGTTTCAATGTAAGTACAGGGAGGTTGTAGTTAAGCTCATAAAATCTGCACATTTATCACATTAAAAGCTGGGAGCAGAGGTCTTGCACCATAACGTGAGAACTTCCCATGGTTTCTGAGTAAAAGAACCTCCAGCATGCTTAATTCTGATTTTTGTTTGAGGAGAACATGTGTCTTTCACAAGGGCAGCACTGGTTACACTTTACCCCGTGTGTTTGCCTTGGCAGAGTTGGACAGGTAGCTTTGGCTGGAGGAAGTTTCCACCTTCAAGTGTTTGTCTGATATAGTCAATGTTCAACATGTATTAGTGCCCACCTGTGAATCTCCATTTACAAGCTACAGGATGGGGATATTTTTGGTGGGGTTTTTTTGTTTGTTTCTGGCATGTCCTGTTCTACTTACACAGGCCAGGACATGTATTTTCTGTTGCACTGGCAAGAATAGAAATGGAAATTGCTGTTACATGACAAACACAAAAACTCGTGTGGGTCTGTTGGCCACTGTAGTCAGAATTGTGTCATTGTCAGACTGCTTTAGAGAATAGAGGAAAATCTGAATCATAGACCTGTGAAAGGCAGAGTGAAATGAGAGTGAAATAGCTGGATTCTGATCCACACAGAGGAATTCAGTGAGGCTGATGAATTTTACCTGTACTCAAGTTTCATGTTGTAGGAGCTGGGAAGGAACAAGGAGTGTGCAGGTCTGGTGGGAATGAACACGGTGATGTGCAGTGATGTCCTTTACAGAAGTACTTAGAAATCAGTAAATACCTGAGACCACTAGCAAGAGGCTGATAGTCTTACTAGTGTAACAGATAAAGTGCTGATGATCTGGTCTTCCCAGTTATCCATGTACCACACTTAGCCATGATGCCTCCTGCCACCACCTTGCCAGGTTATTCATGGTAAGAGGAAGTTTTCAGACATGTCTTTTCGTTGTGTGACTATGAGAATGAGAGTGGTGACACTTTGTATGTTGTGTCTGAACAGAAGTTCCATTCTACAGGGGTTTTTTTTCCTCATAATCTCTGATCACAGGAAAGGAGGAGGAGCCCTGGGACCTGGCAGCCCCTCCGGTCTGGGCTCAGCAGTGCTTGGCTGGCATTTAGGGAGACTTCAGAACAAATACCCATTGTATTTAGTCCCAGGCACTGGGACTGATAACACACTTTGATAGTTGACTACACCTGAAATAGTTTAAATGTGACAATCCAAAGTTGCAAATTCATCTGATGCTTTTGGCCAGGAATTCTGAAAAAGCTCAGTTTTGGACACTCCTGGTCATGTTTCCAAGTGAGATGATCCCTGTGCTTGGCTGTCCTTGGTTTTCCTCATCCTTTTGCCCAGCTTTCCTGTTCTGGGCAGGCAGGAAAATGGGAGCATCCAAGTGCCATCATTCCTGCTTTGCTTCTGCTATGTTAAATGTTGCTGACACAGCAAACGAGCAATCAGAATTGTCAGCCAAAAAACAATTGTAGCTCACAGTGAAAGTGTCCCCTCCCCTTTGGCAAATCTGGTCTTTTCACATCTGCTTAAAGGGTTTAAGCAATATGTGGACTTGGCCAAGGAAGGGGCCTTGGAGTCTTGGTGATGATTTGCTGCAGAATACTGGAATTACAGGGAGGCAACTGTTCTTTGTGTTGGAAGCCACTGTGATGCAGCTCATTAGTTTCTTGCTTCGTATCACAGAATGGTTGGGGTTGGAAGGGACCTTAAAGGCCGTCTCTTCCGCTATTCCAGGTTGCTCCTGCCATGGGTAGGGACACCTTCCACTGTCCCAGGTTGCTCCAAGCCCCATCCAGCCTGGCCTTGGACACTCCCAGGGCCGGGGCAGCCACAGCTTCTCTGGGCAACCTGTGCCAGGGCCTGCCCACCCTCCCAGGGAAGGATTTCCTACCTACTCTTTAGGGGAGATCTATCCAGGATCTTCGCTTCCGTCCCAGCTACACACATCTAAATAGTCTAGCTGTCATACTGCTGCTTCAGAATAGCTTGCTGTCTCCAGCTCTGTATGCACTGGGGGCATCTTTCTCCATAAAGCAGTATTTTCAGGTTATAAGTAGTTAATCCTTGCATTAATACACCATGGGCCAGAGGCAGAATCTGCCCTGGGAGCTTTTACAGGTGAAATTCCTGAAAAGTTCCATTGTTGGAGACTCATCTCTTCAGACCAGTAATCTGATTTCTGAGGCAGCAGGTTCATTCAGCCAAGGTCAGGGTTCTTGACTCAGGCCAGCAGTTGTTCAGTTCTTACCAACACTAAGTTTTAATCATTTCAGTTACAGTCCCACATTTAATGTTTCACTTTCTTCTTGGATTTTCTCGAATTCCTTTCTGTTTTCCTTTTCCATCTGATTTTCCTTCAGAATCAAGTAATTGCTCACATTTCTGCCATTGCTGCCCTGTAATGTTGTTAATATCACAGATACTGTGTAAATGTTAGCATTTGAGTCACTGATGTGTTTATATCCTCTTTTATTCTCTTAGTGAATTCCTTGTGAGTCCAATGCTGGACATCCCCATAGGATCTTATTGTAGTTCTCTACTTTCAGAACATAAAGGGTTTGCTTTTGCATGTCCCTTCTATTCCCACTTTGTTTCATTGTGCCTGATTTTAAATGAAATTAGGGTATTTCCCTGCTTCTGTAATATTTTGATTCTTATAAATCCATGACTGTAATGCACCGTGGATTTGTTTGGGTTTTATTTCTATGTATGTTTTCCCCTGCATTTTGTATTGCCCTATTTTTTCCCCTCATGCTTTTGTCATACCAGTACAGCACCAAGAGCCCTGTTTCTCATGGCTTTTAGCTGGGCATTACAGCTGGTGTGCCAAGGTAGCCTGTCTGACCTTTTATGTGACAGAGAGGTGCAGGTTGCTCAAGCAAATACAGACCTGTGATGAGGAGTCACCCATCAGTCTGGGGGTGCTGTGTCTTCAGTGGCTCAAATGCTCAGTAAAAACTGGAGGGCTGTCCCAGGAAGAAGTAGAATGATTTTAAAGGGAGCTCCTTGAATCTCAGCAGGGTCTGCAATGAGATTAGGAGGTTGGCAAGGACTGCTGTGTAGAACCAAGAATGAGGACATGGATGAGGAACTCAGTATCCAGATGTAAATCTTAATCCTGTGCTCACTCTGTCCTAAAGGAGAGTTTGAGCAAACATGAGGGACGTGGGAAGAGGAGCAAGCAGAGTAGGACTGAAAGAGCTGCTGCAAATCTGGAATGGACATGAGATTGTGCTTATCTTTACACACTAACCTGCTTATTGGGAGAGGAGACATCTCCCCACCACTGTGGGAGGCTGGAAATGTTCTTGGAATGATGCAGCTTGTGAAGTGCAGGTAGTCCAAATGGATTGATGCTTTTCATGTGGTGTTTATTCTTGAAAAGGTGAACTTTGGTTTTCTGGTCAAACCACCTCAATAAAAGAGCTGTGCTGGAAGTTGAGAGGGTGTTGAGTGCTGAGGAAGGAAATGGGTTAAGATTCACTGTGGGATCATATTGAGCTGTGGATAAATGAAGCTTTGAACTGCACCCTGCCCCGAGCTCCAAGGTCTGGGCATTACAGGAAATGTGTTCTTTGGTATCTCCCTGGTTTTTGGAGGGTATTGGTTACTCAAAGTACTTTGTGTACTTTTTAGTGTATCTCAAAGTATAATGAGGGTGATGAAAGTTTTGAGTAATTGTTGAACTCACAGTGTAGCAATGCCAATAACTCTTTCTTCCCCTGTGATAAAAGAAGAAAATGTTTTTATTGTTACAGACAATAAATGAAAGTACCTTGAGAGAAGGCAGGTGGGGGAGGTTTTCTGGCAGCTTCCCTGGTACTTTTTTATTACTTTGAGAAGGACGGGGAGTTCAGGTCAGGTGCTGGGAGCTCAGGCTCTAAAATGGCACCCAGCCCTCACTTGTCTGTTTTTTAGAGGGCAGGAAGGAGCTGACAAGGGAGCTGGGTTTTTCACCTTTCCTTTTGATGTCTCCAAACTTGATGAAATAAAGGTACTTATGTGAGAGCACGTGCAGACTTTGATGTCTGTCTCCTTCCTTATCCATACAGTGGATGCAGTGTTTAGTTGCAACATTTCAGGGATTAATAAATTAATGTTTGAGAGGGGTTTAAACACAGAGACTTAGTCCATCACTTGCTGATTACCGTGATAAAATAAAAAAAATTCTCAATGGTATTACCTGTGTAGCCACACACAAATCATCAGATTTCCCAAAACATTCCTTGCAGCCCCTTAGCTTTTGCATGGAAGTGCTGTGGTCTGGGGTGGGGGCTGCACAGAAGAGCTGAAGTGGAAGCTTGGTGGGAAGCTGAGTGTGAGGCTGCTGTGAGATCTCTGTGATGCTGAGACAGAGTGGAAAGCATCCAACCAACCTGGAGTTCACTGCCTTAGGCAGGATTGGAGTCCATCCCTACCTGGCCCAAATTCCTTTTTCTCTTGGCCCACATCCTGCTGTCGCCTCTCCCAGGGGCAGGATGTGCCCTCAGTGAGTGCCCACGTTGCCTGTGGTTTCTGCCATGCAGGGAATGTCACGAGGAAGCGTTTCTGGGATTCCAGCCGGGGCTTCCAGTTACAGCTTTTATGTTCATCTGTTTGTGTGGCTGGAAACTTTTGCCAGCTGTCAGCTTGGGAGCAAGTGGCAATGTGCCTGCTCCAACAGATGTGTTTATTTTCAGTTTCATGGTTGCTGTACCTGCTGTAGGTTGAGGATCCTGGCCCAGAACATCCTCGACCCTCCAGGAGGGTGTGTGGCCATTGCCTGTTGTGGGTAGAGCATTAACAAACCTTCATCAAGTGCCAACAACAGGAAGCTCTGCCCTGTGGAATAATCCATTATAATCAATGTAATAATCCCATGTAGGACCTCAGAGGGTTTCATGCTGTGGTTCCCACAGAGTGAGCAAAGGGAGCTTTTATGGGATGCACAGACTGAGCGTGTTCAGGTGTGGTGGGAGATGAAAGTAAATAATTATTACAATGCCTTTTCTTTTTGTGTCTCCTTTTTTTTGTTTGCTCTTGAACAGATTGAAAACATAGATGCATGCCTGAGTTTCTTGGCTGCTAAGGGGATTAACATCCAGGGGCTGTCAGCAGAAGGTGAGTGCATTGGTTGTTCAGAATTTCATTTTAAATAAGGAACTTGAATTACTACTTGTAAATGCAACCAGACTATGAAGTGTAAATTAAATTTTTAACAGTCTTTGCTTCTTTTTTCCCCCCATCTCAGCATGAGAGGTAGGTAAAATATGTATCTAATGTCTAATCAGCTGACTTGTAAAAATAATCAATGAGACCAAGTTAGAATTCAATCACTTTGTTTCTTTCTGTTGAAGACCAGAAATTTCTTATCTCTGTTCTGTAATTGGCACATTGATCGGTGCACATTTTACAGATATGAGTGAACTGCTGCTGGTTGTTTGCATTTTGAGAGAGAAATTTATTTCCATATTCTTCAGTTATTCTTACCTGAACAACTATTGCTTTCTCCTCTTTTTTACAGAAAGATTTTTTTCTATAGTTTATTTCCAAGTGCCTGGAACAATACAATCCCAATGTTTTGAACCAAAGCAAAGAAGAAAAAGATATTTTGACCTCTAGTCCCTCTGCTTCTGCAGAGCACCAGATTTTTTTCTGACCCCCAAACATGACTGGGTTTACTCTATTCCTCTTTGCCAGTGTGTATTACCTGCCAGGATGTGTGGGTGCTGGCTCAGAAGCTGTTTAACTATTACCTTATTAAGAGATCAAACAGATTTTTGTCATCCTCAGCACCAGCTTTCACTTGTGTTTTCATTGAAATATGCTGGAAAAGCAGTTGGGTTCAGTAGCTGAATATATTATGGGACATCTCCATCAAAGCTTCACAGAACAAATACATGAATTTGTGGCATCAGGTTGAGGCTTCAAGTTATATTTGGTGGCTGAGCCGCTTCCCAGACCTGGTTTGGAGGAGGATGTTACAGCATCAAACCATGCATGTGCTTTTTCCTGTGTGTTGATGGAATATGTGCCAGATAACCACTGCTGGATGTACCTTGTGGTGAAACCATCATGTACACAGTTTGTACATAGGTACCTACATGTAAAACCCCCATAAAATAGGAAAAAAAATAGAAAATTACTGTAAAATGAAAGCTATTGTTTTTTTTAAGAAAAAAAATCACTAAAAATTACAATTTAAAGTGACATGTTAATTGTTCAGAAAATAGCTTAAAGCATTCCTTGCTGTCCTGCAAATGACATCCTGGTCTGCGAGATCTTACAAGTCACTTTAAAATGTATATTTGAAATGCAATGCCACCAGCTTTGAGGTGGTTTGTAAGGGTGCAAAACAAACTAGCACATAGTTAGCACACATTGTTCTAACCTGAATATACCACAACTAATAGAAGAGGAGGGTGAATGTAAGGGGTATCCTTAAGCAAAACCAAATATTTTCCTCCAAAGAGAAGCTCTCCTATGCTCTGCCTGAGTACTGTGAGCTTTAAATTCCTCGATTGCTCAGTTATAATCAGAAGGATTCTCATGTCAAGAAAAGAAAGTGAGAGGTAAAAACCTTCAAACAGCAGAAAGTTTGTTTATCAGGAAATTATTAAAAAGAAAAGGGAACTGAGTCCTGTAAAAGCCAGTTTTGATCTTGACATGGTAGGTTAATATTGTCAAAATAGCATAAATTTCACATTATTTACCTGTCTTGATACAAGGCAAAATCTGAGCGAAGCAGCAGAGTAGCTGCTGAGGAAACTGGGGGTGTACAGAGTTGGCAGCACAGGTTGCTCACACTGCAAGGGACAGCATGATTAATGCTCGTGGCACTGCTGCCAAGTCACCAGCCAGGCCCAGCAGGGTCCACGTTGTCCCTTGGCTTTGCTGGGTTGGTATTTCTTTCTTTCTTTTGCACTATCTAGGAATTCTTGTATTAAATCACACTGAAGCAAAGAAGGGACTGGGATGTTTGTTGCCAACATTTACTGGCTGCACACTAACACTGAAGGAAGAGAGTGACAATCAGAGAGGGAAGGAACATTTTTTTAATAAAATAAAAGACTTTGAATGCAACAACAAAGTAAATTTCTTTTTTTAGTCACTCCTGAACTGTGCTGAGGAACACAGAATCATTTAAAATGAAGAGTGCCATTACCAAACAAGCCAGTGTTTCTGTGCAAGCTGCCAAGACCTGCTAGGTCAACTGCAAATGACTTTATTTACTTCCCTGGCAGATCCTCATCTGGGAGGAAGGAAAAAGCTGGGATTGCTTCCAAATGGGAATAGTCATCAAGCTCTCCTGGGTTGCTCAAGAACATGTATTTTTCAATAGTGCAGTTTTAGTGTGGAGGCAACTTAATGATTCAAAACTGGAATTTGGATGACTCCTAAATGTTGAAAGAATTTGGGACTTCATGTGTCATATTCTTCCAGCGTTGAAAAATCCTGCTTTGACATGTGTATGCCATTGAGACACAGCCTGTTTTTGTGGAGTTAGGCCGTGGAGATCCCAAGGACCTGCAATACTGATGGTGACCATGCTGTGCTAGAGTCAGGTTCCCTTCCCCAGCAGCATGAAGGCAAAAAGACATTCTTTTATCAAAGGTCTTTAGGTCCTAAAATTTCCTTTTGTAGTTACTAATGAAAACTGTGAAGATGCTGGAAGGCTCTTTCCTCGCTGCAGTTTTTTACTGTCCACTGCTCTGAGCTGTCTCTCCACACAATGCTCTTAAATTTGCCTCCACACTGAGTGAGGTTTCAGACTCCTGGAATTGCAGCTGCCCAGCAAAAGCTTGCTCCCCTTCACACAGTATTTCCTTGCTGCCAAGATTTTGGAGATTGTGGAGGACATAAATGTGTTGTAGAGACCCAAACTGATGTCCTAGATAGCAGCTGCATCTCCTCTGGGTAACAGATTAGCTGGATAATGATCAGCTGAACAAATCGCAGACCCATAAAGCCATGAAAGAAAATCCCCTCTAGTCTGTGGAACAACCACAATTAAAGCTTTTGCCTCTGCAATGACATTCATGCCTCTGTAGGTAAAGGGATTGCAGAGCACACATTGCAGTGCTGCAGTTCCCCTCTTCACAGGGGAGCTGCTCCATCCCTCTGATCATCCTCATGGTTTCCTCTGGATTCGCTGCAGCAGCTCCACGTCATCCTGTGTGTGCTGAGGACCCCAGGGCTGGATGCAGCACTGTAGGTGGGGTCTCACCAGAGCAGACAGAGGGGCAGAATCCCCTCCCTCACTTGCCGCTCACAGTGTTTTGGATGCAGCCTGGGGCTCGCTCGGCTTTCTGGGCTGTGAGTGCACATGGCTTGGTCGTGTGGAGCTTCTTGTCTTCTCTCCTCAGGACTCTCAGGCCATTCTCTGTCCAGCCTTTCTTTACCTTTTCTCTGCCTTGAGTTGATTTTTTTTTTCCCACAAAGTCCTGTGATTTTTGTGAGGTCAGAGGAGGACGTTTGGCAAGTTACAGTGGTGAGAGAAGCAGTGACAGAGGTGAAGATTTCCAAGAGTAGCTTTGTAGGAATTCCTTTGAAAACCAAGTTACAGTTTCCTCTCACGTGTTTGGAGTATTTATTTCCAATATGCAAGACAGTCACTTTTGACTCCACATTTAAAACGGATGGGTGACATCCTTGTCCTTAGAAAGTCAATATGAGTGTTGGAGCCCACCAGGGACTGGAGGGGACTTGAAGCAGGAAGGAGTTGGGACTACACTGATGGGCAGAGTGCAGTGAGGCTGAAGTGCTCTTTGAAATGCTCCTTTTGTACAAAGTGCAGGTTGAAGTGCCAGGAAAATTACCTCAGTCTTAAAGATAAGAGAAACAGGGCTACATCTGGAAGTCTGGTTTGAAATATTTTGCTTCAAATCCAGTGGGAAAGTGGCTGCTCTAACTCATTTAAGGAGTTTTTCTTTTGATTATCAGTTTTTGGTCACCTTAGAAAAGAAGTCAAAAGCAGGTTGCTCTCCTGGTAAATACAACAGAAGACAAGCAGCCATAGAAAGGGAGAACCAGCCTTAGAAAGCCACGGGTTTTAGGTGGGTCGTTGTTATAATTCCCTCTCATTTCACATGGAAATCAGTTTCCAGTTGCTTGTAGCTTTGCTAAGTTTAAATAAGCAGGCCCACGGTAATTTCTTTTATCTTCTGGCCTGTATTTGTGTAGTTGAGCTTCCCAGTGCCTCTGGCTCTGTTTAGTTATGCTTCAACCTGTGATTAAATGCTACTTTCCTTACAAATCCCCTGAGTAATTTGAGTTCTTCACTGGAGATAAGGTGATCTTTTTCAGTGTGTTTTGCTGACTTTTGTATCTGTTTTTCTTTATTGTCTGCTTCCATTCCTGTCCTCCCAGGCTAAGCACAGGTTATGGAGTAGAACCTACAGATTGGAGAAGGAACTGCCTGGTGCTGATGGCAGTGAGAGAAGGCTGAGCTCATGGATGGCACTCATGGGAGCAGGAGTGGGCTGGGAAAAGGGGAGACAAGCAGCATGAACTGGGGCCCTGCTGTTCAGGAGAGACTCAGATTGGCCAAGAAAGCAAAGGAAGAGTGAGAATGTCTGCTGAGGGGCTCTGGGCATGCTAATCCTTTAAACAGGGGAATGAGGAGGCAGCAAAGGGAGAGAACACTGTTGGAGGGGCTAGACTGCAGGGAGGGAAAAATGGATGAGGAAATGGAGTCAAGGAATATCCTGGCTCTGGGTATGATGGTCAGGGCCACTTAGGTCTGGGATTCTCTGAGGGCAGGGACCAACACAAATTTAAGAAAGAAAGTAAATTGTCTTAGTGGTTAGGAAGAAAAAGTAGATTGAGGTTCAGGTAGATAAGGAGGCCAAAGCTGGAAGTTGGTACAGGAAGGAAAGCAACAGTTTTGAGGTGAGCCTGGGATTTGTTGAGTGAAGTGCTTAGGGTTAAGAACAGAAGCTTGTTCGTACAGCAAAGATGAGCAACATGAGCAGAAATGTGGCTGGGAGAGGGAGCAGAGGGTTGCTCACAAACTCAGAGCAACTTTTCAGCCAGAACTGGGAGCAGCAATTGAAATTCTGCTTCTTGCCTTTATGTCTTGCCAATGTCCTTTTCTTCCCATCTTGCACTAACCCACACAGAGGGCTATAAAAACAGAGGGCAGTAGTAAGCTTTACTAGTATGAGTGGTCTGGATAGCACAGGCAAAAGTTCAGCTCTTTGATGTATGTTTTTAATTCACTTCTTTAATTTAGGAAATTAAACATGCTAAATAATTAAATCACAGCACATTAAGGTTGTCTGCAAGACAATTTGCTCTCTGGCATATTAATTATTAACTGCATGGTCTGATAAACCTCTTCATCTTCTTATTTCTGTTTGCTTTTCCATTTTTGCTTTTGGTATTGCATAGAAGAACAGGATGACATTTAGGAATTGAAATGTTTATGCATTCACTGTCAAGCTTTCTTTAGGTATGTTGGGTAGCCATTCCTTATCAGCTTGTGGTGGTATCAAGGTGGTAATTATCAGTTTTAATACAGCCATTTCACCCAATAATCATATTTTCTAGGGCCAAACTTGCATCAGATTTTCTTAGTGGAAATTATTAGTCTGATATTCCAGAAACTGGGTGAGAACTCAGTAGTTTTTTTTTCCTTATGCAAGTTTAGGACTGAGAAATCATTTACTCTGTGATGTTGTTAATACACTTGTTCTTGTGGGGGTTCTGTTTTGGGATTTTTAGTCACTTTAGTTTAAAGGAAAAATTTAAAGGAACGTGGTTTTTAATCACACTGGTGTTACCACAGACTGTGGCAGAAATGTGGGGAAGCGCTCGGTCACCGCAGGGGGAAAATCAGTTATTTATTTGTTGCTGGTGCTCACTGGTAATCAAGTGTAATGCCAATTAGATGTGCAGAAAGAACCTTCTCCTGAAGGGTATCCCAGAGGAGCTCTGCTCAGACAGTGTTCCGGGGGTGCAGGGGAGGAAAAACCCCGGGGGCTGACGAGTGACTTCTGATGGTTGTTTTGCAGAAATCAGGAATGGGAATCTAAAGGCCATCCTGGGCCTTTTCTTCAGCTTGTCCCGCTACAAGCAGCAGCAGCAGCAGCCACAGCACCCTCCGTGCCAACAGGCAGCGTCCCAGTGCCAGGCAGGAGTGCCAGCGCCGCTCCACGCTCCGTGCCAACAGCCAGCACCACAGCACCAGTTCAAAGCACAGCCAGAAATGCAGTCCAGGTGGGGAAATCTCCTCTAAGTTGATTGTTTTGGTTTTTTTTTCCATTGTTTATCTCTTTTTAATTGCTTCTCATTAAAGGTCTTGAAAATCCAAAGAAAAACTCCTTTTTCTTTAGTTCTGCTCTAGAATATTGGAAATGGAATGCCGAGTAGCAATTGACTTCTTGCCTTTGGAAAGCAAAACAGATGTGTTTAAATATGTTCTCAGTGCTGGAAATGTGCAGCCCAATGGGGGTAACATGCCTGCTAGACCAAGCAACCCCAGTATTTTAAAAGGTTGTTTTTCTCACCGTTTCCTTTGCTTCTTTCTACTCACAAAGCATGCACGTTGCTGCCCTTACAGGACAGCTATTTTAGGCATATGAAAACCAACTTCAGTTCTCAGATTACAAGAGTTTCAGTCCCCACTAAGAAGTGGAAGGCTCTGACAGTTGTAAAAGAAATAGAGCTCATAATGCCTGGTGGCAATAAAAATCAAATCTAGGCTGCTTGGTCAAAAAATAACATGCTGCTGGCTTTACATGAAAAATAATGTTCATAATTGGTGTTTGTTGGCACTCCTAGATTGGAGTACACATGAATAGAAAGGCTCTTTGTTTCTTAAATGTCTTTAATAGTAGGAGTGCTCTGTCCAGGTTAGAATAAATGCAGTTTTGGAGGCTGTGCCTTCTGCTGGTCTGACCCTCCCACTGCTCAGACAGGGAGGGCTCAGGGGGGATAAGTGGACAGAATTAACAGCACAGTATTTGCACAACTGCTAAAGTTTGAAGGCTTTTTTTGTTTTCACATATCTCAAATTAAGGTGTACTTGTGTTAACACCTACTGAGGTGAACACTGGCTTAAGTGCTGCTTTAGGAGGGATAGAAAGAGTTGAACTTGAAGCCTTCCAGCTGAGACTGCTCAGAGCTTGTTTGGGTTTTGCTTTTATGTCTTTCTTCATGAGTTGTGCTCATTTGGGTGTAAGCAATAGTAATGCCTGACTGAAAAACACTGTGTTGCTACAACATGTATGAGCTTGTACAGGAAATAATGACCATGAGACAAAGGCGTGCTTGAACACATTTCTGCGACTTTTCTGCCAATAGCAGCAGAGATGCATGGGACCACTTGAACTCTGATATTTTCAGTGTGTTGCGTGGATCAGGCTGGGTTTCAAAGAATGGAAAAATATCTATCCTGAACATCTTAAATGATATGTATTCTTGGTGTATCAAAGCCCAGTGGGTGTAACATGCCTGCTGGACCAAGCATGTCTTAGTATATCAAACTGTGTATCAAATAGTATGGTCAAATTGCTCAGATTCTGCAGAAAATGTGTATAATAAAGGATTGAGAAGGAAAGGAGGAGTAAAGTTGGGGATTGCACGCAGATTTGCATGTTCATTACTCTGTAAAAATTCATTTCAGACTGTTGGAGTTTTGACCTGAAGTCCCACTTGGGCAAGAAGCTTTTTGTTCCTGTGAAATTCATATGAAACTCTTTCCTCCCTAAAGCTGGTTATTAAGTTCAGTGGCTTAAAGAAACCAAACCAACAAACCAAACAGAAGTTTCTTTGTTCAATGTTATCTTCCCCTTTTTCTTTCCTGTCACAGTGCATCTCCCAGGGACTCATCTCAAAGCAAAATCATCCGATTCACTCTTGGTCAGAAAAGGTCTTCTAGGTTAGCACTTCTTCATCTTCTGCAACGCATGAATAATCCCTTTGCAATATTTCTGGGTGCATGTTTAGGGTTCCTGTTGGGAACAGTCTGTAACTAGGTGTTTGCAAGCAGCTGAAATGTGGAAGTTTGAGATGGATTTAATGTTTTTCCTCTTTCCTTTCGAGGTGTGGAATGCATTTTGGCCTGCAAGAAAATCAGTTGGTTTTCTTGTTTTTATGAGCTTTTGCTTTGGAGAACAAAACATGGTTCTGGGAGTTCTCACCCCACTGCATTAATTATATTTTGATCTGCATTATTGAAATCATAGGATCACAGAATGTTTGGGGTTGGAAGTGACCTTAAAGATGGTCTAGTTCCAACCTCTGTCTGAGTTGCACCAGGTCTTAGCCAGTGAGGAGAACATCCCCTGCATGGTGTGAGCCCGGACAGCACCACGTGGGTCTGTCCCATCAGAGCTGAGTGTCTCGCCCTGGGCACGTGTGGGCTCCCTAGAAGTGGTTAAATAAGTATTTCAGTCCAATTTTTTTCCCCAGCATGACTTGCATGCCAGCTCATCTGACCATCTCATCTCAGTGATCATAAGGGTTGCTGTGTTATTAATCATGTTCATTCTACTGCTGTGGGATATTTAAATGCTTTCCTAGAATATAGTTTGACATTGGTAAATGACACTATACTCCTTTTGCTAAGCTTGTGAACTGTGACTTATGATTTTTAATCACTTTGCCTAGATTGTTATTTCTGCTGTAAAATTCAGATTTATTTCCTGCATCTTATTCCTTTTATGATGGTAGTACAGCTCTGCAAAATAACCCCTGTTAAAAAGTGCCATGTTCCCTTTTCATGTTCTCCCTTGATCACAATTATGGCTTGACAGTTCATATTTGCTTGTCAGAGGTACTGAGGAGTAGTAAAGGAAGGTGTTCTCCAAGCTCAGTGCCTTGTCTCCAATAGCAAGAACCTGGAAACATCTCCCTGAACCTGCTTTTTTTTCCTCTTGGATTTCACAGGCACTTCTGTGAATTATCTTGACCTAATACCAAAAGCAGGGGCTTAAAACCAGTCAGTTAAACTACAGAGGGAAAAAATAAGAGAGAGGATAACTACAAGGGTGTTTAACACGTAGGTGTTTTTATTCTTGGTGTGTTTTTACTGGCAGTGACAATACTGACTTGGATGGAAAACTTGTCATTTCTTAAGTGGTCACATGGTTTGAATAGCTTTATTTGTACTCAAACGTGACAGGTTTGCAAAGCCTGTGTGGGCATGTGTGAGGAGCCTTTCCTTACCCATCAGTACAGGAACATTGTCCCCTCCCTCCTGCCAAGTGTTGCTGGAAAACTCCCTCCCCATGCTGGGGCTCTCCTGAGGTGCTTGGCCCATACTCAGTGTTCCAAAACCGTGTGGAAACTTTGAGCTGTTGCATCCTTCCTACCTTGTAGGAAACCCAGCTCATTTCCTGTCAAACAAAATCAACTCATGATGAACTTGCTTGTCTTGGTGACTTTGAAGTTACCAGGAACACTGTTTGCCACTGGTTGCCCTCTGCTTCTTGCCCCGTAGTCTCCTCTGAAGCATCTCTGGGGTGTTCTCATGTGTGCACACCTTGCTGCAACGATGACAAGTGTGGACAACTTTCTAGCACCCCCCAGTGTTGAGAATGGCTGGATAAATTGAGAGGCTCTTTTTTACAAATTTCAGCAAAGTCAGCCTCAGAACCATGATGTGCTGTGCTGGATCTGTGGTGGTTTGAGTTTGTACATTGATTTTTGGGGTTGTATTTGAATGATGCCCTTATGTCTTATACTCTTTCAAGCCTTGAAAGCATGTGCATGCAGCTGCTGACATTTTTGCTCTTTTTCTTCATGTTTCTTTTCATATTTTCTGCTTTTTCACTAGTCTTGGTGAAATTAGTGTATTTAGGAAGCCCTGCCAGGTCCCCTCCTGGCTTCTCTTCCTTCTTTGTGGCACAACAGTGACTTGGTGGGTTGCATCCCCATTCTCGCTGACAACTGGGACTTCATTTGGCCTTATTATTGACTCAAGCTATTTAAAAAGATTTTTGTATTTTATGTAAGGAAGTTTTAAAAAGAGTCTACTACAAAGAAAATACAAAGAAGGCAAAGAGTGGTCCCTCCCAGTGCTACTGTAGCTGATGGGAACTGGTTCTGTCTTTAATCTTCATAGGGATGCCCTTGCTTTTCAAAACAATGAGCTGTTTCACTAACTCCTCAGTGTGCATTTTGAGCAGCTACCAGATCTTTACTTTTTAAATATTTCATCTATTTGGAATGTTTAAATTTGTCCTTGTTAGTGCACAGAATGCAGTACAAACATGGCAGCTCTGAGCATTGCCTTTGAAGGACTCAGGCACACACAGTGTTCCAAGATGTGATGCCACTGGCTTTCCTAATTCTGTTGGCCTTTTTAGAAAAGTCTTCCCCCTCCCCTTTTTCCTGGAAAGCATGAAAGCTTGTCTAGTAACTCCAGAATCCCAACTACCTTTTTTTTTCTAGTTAATCAGCTAAATCTGGTAAATACAGGCTATGGTATGGAGGAGACAGATCCCCAGTTTAAACCAGAGGTTTGTACCACCTCACTGATAATGTGGTTGCTCTGAGAGCTTTGTGTGATTGCACTTAAGCTTTGTGTGATTTTTATAGGCTCAGATAGTTAAACCAAGTTAAAGTTTGCTGGGCTGGGCAGCAGAGAAGAGTTGTGATGTGCTTCTCTACAAGGGAAAAGGCAGCCAGATTCCATCTCACTGTTCTTTTCAAAGTAGAACTGGCCCTTATGTGTGCAGCATATGATGAAATGTCCAGCAGTCTGGTTTAAGAACAGCAGTGCCTCACTTTTGGCTTAGCCTTGTTCCAGTAGGATTGTTCCACTGACTTTACCTGTAACTAGTTCTGATTCACAAGGTTAATGGCAAGTGGCCATTAATTTTGGCTCAGGGCTTTTTTGCTGATGTAAACCAATTCAGACTGTAGCTTGTTTGACATACACTTTTCATCTGAGATGATTCCTTGGTTTGTTCTTATGGAATAGAAAGACTCTTATGAGTATGTACTTGTGCTTTTGATCCTTTTATTTTCAGCTTATGCATGGTATCCCAGAGTGCTTTTGAAAGTGTGTTTACTCATGCTGTAATTCTTCCACCAGACTTCCAGGTCCCACCACGAGGGTGTCCACTGCGGGCAGTGAGGCCAAAGCTCGTGGTTCTCTCAGTGCCAACAACCGACGCAGCCAGAGCTTTAACAATTATGACAAATCTAAGCCTGGACTTCCCCCTCCAACCCCAACAAGCAGCAATGACAAAGGTAAGCACTTGAGACTTTGGTATCCTCTAGATTTTTCTTAACAGTGGCTTCATTTGGGGAAATTTCAGTGTTTCATCAGTCTCCAGAAGTTGTGTGTTGTATCTCAAAGCTGTGTGTTGTAAACATTATGTCTGCAATCCAAAACCCAGCTGGCTTTTCTTGAAAAAGCTGTGAGGAGTCCTTTAATGTATCTGAAGTTGTGACTTGCTGTCCTGAAGGTACATACAAAAAATAACTTAAAAAAAACTCCCTGGCACGGTGATCCATGTTTTTTCATTTTTCTTCAAGCACAGATAAGGGGGAATGAATCAATCATAGAACAAGGCTTTTTGTTTAGCAGTTTGACAAGAATGAAAAATGATGCTTAAAGATTTCTTCCATGTTTTTGTGTAATAAATAGTGCCATGTACTTTCATTTCTCTCACTGTTGTGGAAGATGTTACAGAAGTACAGGCTTTAAGCCCCGTTTCAGGAATCACCTGGCACTGTGTTTGAAGGCAGGAGCCTGTTGTGTTCTGTACATGTGGCAGTGGAGCCACACGTGCAGCAGTGCACCAGGAGCTCTCAGTGCAGCTTTTTTGAATGACATTTACTGACTTTGTGTCCATTCATTGATGTAGTGACCTGACAGCATTCATTAGCTTGAGTTTGTAGCTCTGAGCTCTGTAGTGCAGCATTTACCAGTGGGGCTGGGGGGATGTGGCTGGTGAGAACTGAGCGAGTCACTCCATGTCTTTAAAATCATTGCTGTGGCAAAGATGGGTCAGCACTGGATTTCAGAAGTCTCTTTGCAGTGACTTGACAATCTCAGCCTTGAGGCTCAAGTCTCCTCACTGTCCATGCATGAGTTGAATAACTGTAATGAGGATTTTTCTGGAGGGAAAAAAACTGGTCTGGTTGAGCTTGGCTGGGGTTCTCATGCCTGGATCTTTCCAGGAAACTGTTCTTCCTTCTCGAGGAACTCTTGTGTTAGAACTGCATGTCAGCAGACCTTGGAATGTTAGCCCAAAAAACTGCCCTTGTGATGATGGTAATGGATGGTCCTCAGCATCCTCCAGGGACACTCCAAAGCACCCTGATCAGATTTTGTATAAGAAAAAGATTAAATTCACTGCTGCATAATATCATTATTATAATTATATTACAAAATAATATATTAGCATAATATGCAACATTCTACCTTGGTAAATCCACATTTACTCTTTTAGAAGGTACACTGTGTAAACAGTAGTGAGTTAATTGTAAATAAAATATAACAGTGGTCTCTAAATCAAGTCTGGCTTTGAGTTAAAAGAACAAGGTAACAGATTGTAGCGTGAGCAACAGGATTGAGGAAACCTTATTTTCTGGGGTAATATCTCCCCAGTCTGTGTCTGTGCCCTGCTTGTCAGTGCTCTGCTCTCCTGCTCCTGTCCCACAGCTGCTGGGCTGGGGGGACGTGCTGTGGGACTTGTCCTGAATCATGGGTTGCTTGGCTGGATGATCACACATGGGTGGTGTGATGTTGTGCTGCGTGGAAGAGGGAACTTGGATCTGTTTTGGCTTTCTCTCAGTTTACCAAGATTACTAAATAAGGGAAGTAAAATACTGGTTTTAGTCTTAAAAAAAAAAAAAAGAAGAAAGTGTTCATGCATACAGAGAAATCACAATAATTTGTCAACTGAGTAACTTAAATATAAACTGCTTTTAGGCAGGCAGTTCTGAGAACCCTCATTCCTCACTGTGATTCATCTCTTGAGGAAGATAAACTGGTTGCTGAAGAAGCGTTTGAGATGAGCTGCTTCCTAAGGATATTACAGATGACTGACAGAAACAGGGCTGGTTTTAAGGCTGACAGTCTGCATAAGTTGCATTAAATACTCAGAATTTTGCTCTGGTCAAAATTTCCAGTCATAAATTATGGTCTTAGAAAAAGAATTAAAAAATGAGGGCTTTATGTAAAGTTGAACTTGAACTTTTCTTCAAAGTATACTCATGACACAAAGTTGGTCTGCATCCATGAGAAACAAAAGCAGTTGGTCTGACAAATTTTTGGCTTATTTGAAGTTAATTGTAACGTTGCCAGACAAAGTTTATTGTCAAAGTGCTAAGACAATTCAACTTTTCTGACCCACATCCTGCATTTTGCCTAAGAAAATGGGACTTACGTGGCCATGTTGTGTGCCAGTGTTGGTAACCTGTGTGTTTTTGAGGAAGGAAATGCCTCCTTTGGCACAATTGGTCACTTTTTGATAGAAGGTGGCCTTCAGTGCCTTATGTTTGAATCATTTCTTACAAAGTAGCTTGTAATTTTTAGCTTTTATTAATTGGTGGCATTTCCCTGCAAATGCAGATTGTCTTGTTAGTCAATTGTCTGTGTCTTGTGGCAATGAAAGTGCATTAATTGGATCAAAATGCCTGAGAAAGGGAAAGGACAGCAAGTGGAGCATGGAGCAATAGGGAGCTACTGGGAAATAAATAACCTGCATTTTGTGAAGGATTCTATAAATCCATTACTGATGAGCCCACTGATTTTCTGGAAATGTCGGGGAAAGGATTGAAGCACCATCAGAAAGGGTTACATTCTAGACAGGGAATTTTTATGTGTTACAGGATTTTTTTTAAAGAAAAATTTGAATTGTGAGGAAATAAGTGACTGAGGGTTGTTGTGACTGTTTTTTATGTCTTCCTAATCCCTCCTTACAACTGAAGCCTTTTAAGTCACTTCTGAATTGTCAGGGTTACTTAGTCCATGCTTATATAAGAATACCTTTGGTTTACTTTCATGTCCTGAACCTATCTAAGGTATCAAAAACATCTCTAAGGACTATAGAGAGGCAAATGAGCATTACATTTCTATGCCTGTGTGTAGTTTTTGGTTGCTGGTTATCTTGAGTCTTCACACTACCTTGTCCTTCTAATTGTCTAATACTAGCACAAAATAAAATATAGCCAAAATTTTACTTGCCTATGCAATTTAGAATACATAGATATTTATCCAGAGCAGGGAGGAGCAGAATGGTGTCCTAGGTGGCATCAAGAATGAAACTTCAATATATGGAAACAGACAATTTCAGTAAAGACTTTGAAATAAATCAATGAAAAAATCTACTGTATCAGTGCATTGCTTGCACACAGTGGAGTCTGTTGAGAGGTGCAGAATGGTGGGTATTTTTGCCTAGCTGTGAACACCCTCACATCTTCACTGTTCTTCAGGCACTCAGTCTGTGTTTTGCAGTCTCAAAAGTCTGATAACATTGCAAGGGAATATTCTGCTTATTACTTGGATCCAATCTATAAAATCCATGACATTACAAAGCTGTAGGAAACATAATTTAATATGCCATCTCCACTTTGTTAAGATGTGATGCAGTGATGTGACAGGCACACACACCTTTTTTCATTTTTTTTCTTCTATTTTGTTCCTAATATTTTATTTAAAACAATCCTACAGAGGGCAGTAGAAGTCTGTGGGAAAAATGACACTTTGCCTTTGAGTTGAATGTTAGGGAAAAATGGCAGCAGAAAAAATGCACTGCCAGACTTCAGCTGTTTTCACGTGAGATCAAAGGAATGTTTATTGCTCAGATTTATGAAGAAGGCAGCACTGATGATGTCAGGTTTCTCTGAAATAGTATTAGGAAAAGAAGAAATCCCCAAGAATACCTGCATACAGATTCAGGCACTCCAGTGGAATCAATGACTGTTTTAATACCAGTCTTCTTTTCAACTTACCTGATACAAATCTCTTGAGAGAGTTTGTAAACCAGATCCTGCCAACTCAGCAATAAACTTTGTTCTGCACATCTCAGGTTTTTAGGTATGGCCATACCACATGGGCAGGAGAGTAAGAACAGTGTGTGGTGTTCTTCTGCTCCTTTTATTTTGTTTCTCTTGCATTTTGGGTGAAGCCTTTTGACTTGGGGCACAGTGTATATTTAATCACTGTCTTTTAAAAGGTGGTCACTGTGTTCACGAGGGTGCATGGTGACAGGACAAAAGGCACACATTCCTTTGGGGGAAATCCTGTCTGGAAATAGGAATAGAATTCTTCACCATGAGAAGAATTAAACATTGGAGAAGTTTGTGCAGAGATGGGGTGGGATCTCCCTTGTTGGAGGTGTTCAGGACTCGCCTTGCCAGGGCCCTGGATAACCTCATGTAAGGCTCTGCTTTCAGCTGAAGGTTGGGAGGAGCATCTCCAGGGGGTTCTTGCAGCCCAGACTGTTCTGGGATCTCTACAGTTTAAATGTATGGTTAGTTTCTTAGGGTTTTAAAAGTACCCATGGACAAGGAGTTAACAGTGAGTCATTTAATCCTGGGGTAGGTAAAAAGGCAAAGCAAAACTGAAGTGTGCTTTTGGACACACAAGAGTTCCAGCTCTTTGGAAAATCTCTAATATTTTGCAAGTGTCCTACATTTTTTGCTTTATTTCAATGCTCCATGTTTCCCCTGCTTTTCTGTGGGTGCTCAGCTGTGCTCTGGTGTTGTGGGATTCAGTGATGGACAAACCAGTCTGTGTTATACCCATGGCAGACACAATAACCTACTGGCACTGTAAAAATACTTCCACTACAGCAGGGACCTGCAGTTCCCAAAGGACAGTGTCTCATTGCCATGGCAGCTGTGCATGGATCAAACATGCAGGGAGCCAGAAATGAGGGGTTAATATTACTTGAGTCCAGCTCTGAGCTCTGGCAGGTATAAGATTGCCACATTTTGATACCTTTAAATATTATTTCCTTTGGACCTTTTTATTAACTCTAAACTAGTTAAATAGGGACAGATACTATAGGGTATTTTGAAGGACAGTTAAAGAATTTCTTTCCTCCAACCATTTAAGTTTGTGTTATCAAGACAGGAGTGACTGCCATTAGTGAAATGTTAGCAAGGGAATGTAACCCCCACTTCACTGAGCAAATTGGTGTATGGTTACATATGCCACATGTGTGCTAAATATGTGTGCACTTTATATGTAGGGAGTTATATTTATCAAGTTCACGAGGGCATGGCATCAGAGTCAAGGGTACAATTCAAGAGGCCATGGCAGAGCTTGTCAGAGGTTTGGTAGGAACAGCTCCTAAAAGTTAAATCAGTGTCTTTGTCAACTTAAGTACTTAATCCATATTTAATCCATATTTATTTCATTGAATGTCCTCTTGTATAGAGGGTAGAAAATCCTAAATCTGGAGCTGAGCCTTTGGAATTTATTCTCCTAATGATACAAATATTTCATAGTCAATCCTGTATTGATATAAAAAGCACGTGAGAATACATTCTCTCTGTGTGACGTTGAGCTTGTCTTGAACTCATTTAGTTATAAGGTCATTTAAAAGTGGCAGATTTGGGTGATGTCAAACCCTCAGACTGAATTGAAAAATGCTGCTTTAGTAACAGCAAGGAAAAGCTCCTCTTCATGTGGAGCAAGGTGAGAAATGTGCATAAGGAGATTCGAGTCCCTGTGAAGGCTCAGATTGTCAGAATGTTCTCTGAAAAAGAGGGATGCTGATAGAACACAGAGGAGAGAACTGCATAATGAAGGCTTTAGAAAGTCTCCTTTGCAGTTTGGTATTTCAAAGGTTAATTTATGCTCTTTGTCTGAAAGAAAGGTAACTCCCTTATTACCTACAGGATACCTGTAGGCAGTGACATTTATAGGGATAATAATTCTTCATTACCTCGGTAGGCATCCATTTGTTGGGAATCTGAAATTAGCCCAATTCAGACCCCACACTGAATAGAAATTTTAAGAATGAGGATGTTTAGCCATTAGAAGAGACAGAATCAGATATAATGAGTCAAAGTTTAATGTTTGCCCAGTGCTGATGTTGAGACAGACGTTCCAGTTTTGGCTCAGGAAATTACTGAGTGAATTTCTTTGTGCCCTGTTATCTTTAAGATCAACCTAGATGATTCTGGGAGTTTTCTTGAATGAAAAAAGTTTCACTTAAGCATGTTAAAATGGAGGGCAAGCCCTCTTTTGTAGCTGCGAACAAAATGAGATGAAGTATTTGATGTTCTAAATGTCTGGGTTTGGCTCCTGTTCCAAGTACAGGATGGTCAAGTGATGTTGCACAAGCTTCCTTGCTGGAAAAACCCTGTGTTCTGTTTAACCTCATGCAGTTTTTCCACTCCAAATAAATTAATAATAATAAACAGAGACAAAACCCAGGCTTTTGCCTTTGTGCTGAATAATAGTGTAAGAATTTTTTAAAAAAAGAAAAAATTAAAAAACAGCAGTTAAAAAGAAAGCTCTGTGACTTGTAATCAAAATAGAAATTGGTATTAGGGAGTTAAAATTTTGATTTTTTTTTTTGCCATTTATAGTAGCATTCAGCCTGAATGGGAAAGGGAAGGGTTTTTATGGCATTAGATACAGGGATGGTTCTCATGGCAGCGGAGGGAGCCGAGATGTTGGATTCAGTCCTGGGGCACTGAGCCAGCTGAGTCAGTGCTGGCAGGAGGGCACTGGGATGGCTGAACTGGCACTCCTTCTACAACGGTTGGAGTGACCAGACAGGGGTCAGGACCTTAAACTGGAGGAGGGCAGGCTTAGATTGCGGATTAGGAAGAAATTCTCCCGGAGAGGGTGGGCAGGCCCTGGCACAGGGTGCCCAGAGATGCTGTTGCTGCCCCATCCCTGGGAGTGTCCAAGGCCAAGCTGGACAGGGCTTGGAGCAACCTGGTCTAGTGGAAGGTGTCCCTGCCCATAGCAGGGGGTGGAACCAAATGATCTGTAAGGTCCCTTCCAACCCAAACCATTCTATGATCCTATGATTATATATTATTACATAACAATTGTTGCAATAAACCTCATAATTTTGAATTACATTCTTTGCTAATCACAGACTGAATGTTCCTGGAGTGTTCAGGTATGTGATATCTCATAGAGGAGGGAGATCATACAAACTGCTGAAATTAATTTTCCCAGTGCTCCCTGCTGAGTCAGTCACTGGGACACTGATAAATAGGGAATATTAAGCCTGGTATCTCAGTGTTCAGAAAGCTGTAAAGTGATTTTATAGAAGGAAACAGCTGGCTCCTACAAGAGATAGCAGTAAGTTAAGTATTTTTGTTCATTTAGTTTTTCTTAGGCAGTTATAACTTTCTTCATGACTGAAAGTTGTGTCCATGTAGATTTAGAAAAAGTTTCCTTCATTTGACTTTTTAGACCACTTACTTTCACTCCTGTACTATATCCATTTTGAGCTTAGTTTTGTTTTTGTTATTTTTATTTTTAGGTTTCACTTTCTTTAGAAAATGGCATGAATCTAATGTTTAGTTTTGAAACATTGACTTGATAAGACTGCAGAATTCAGTCAGATTAAAAGCACTGGAAAATTGGAAAAGGTTTCATATTTTTAAGAAGTCTAAGGCCCCAAGATTTGCAGCCAGTTTGCCCACACTTTCACATTTTCATTGGGAAATAAATGTGATTGGCTCAACAATGTGAGAATGTGATAATTACTTATATCTCAGTTATCCCACCCTGTGAGAATGTACCAGAGTTTTATTTAGGTCAGGCACGAAGCAAACATCACCTTGTGCTTTGTGTTCAGGATGCTGCCTCTGTTCTCATCTGGGCTGGCACTCAAGAGATGCTCTCTGGTTTTACTGACCAAGGGATTTCCCTATAAGTCAAACTGATGATAAATTTGCAGAATTTATCTCAAAAAAATCTATAGAGCAGGTGGTGTTTTCTTTTCTTTTGTTCTGTGCACTACCAAAAAGCAGATGCTGGAACAACCCTATGTAGTTTTCTAAGTATAATTTGCATTTAAGGTATTTACAAGATGTTCAGGGTGATTTATTTTGCCTTGGATTATAGTGCAGCAATCATGAATTTGATGTGGCAAGAGTAAAAATGAACATATATAGAGAAAGTGTGGGGTAATCTGAAAGATACCCTGAGTAACCCCGTAGTTTCTTTTGTTGAGTCATAACTTTGCAGTGTAAATACACCTCCTGGGTTTAACTCTGCTTCAAGATCTGTGTTTAAAATTTTGCCAGGTTTGCAGCTTACATTATGTACTTGCAGACCTGCATTTGTTAATAGCATGTGGAGTCTCTGTTCCAGTTCTGAAGGAAAATCAGCTGTATCTGTGCCTGAGAGGGGTTTGTTAGTCTGTTCTGAGATGTCTCAAGACAGGACTTGGCCATCTCTTGGAGTGCATCCCTTCTGCTGTCCATTTGCTCTAAAGAGTAACTATTAAAAATGTGTCTATTAAAGCCATTCTGTGTGGCTAAAAATAAGGCACATTTTTGCTCCTCCTTTATCTCTGTCTCTTTTATAACACTCTTCATGTATTTGAAGGCTTACGATGTCTCCCCTCAGTCTTTCCTCTTCTAGACTGAACAATCTTTACTATTCCAACCTTTTCCTCAGAGACATAAGGTTACTCCCTTATGTGAGAAGGTGACTCTCCTGAGGGTCATTAGTATCAAACAAAACACTCGTCTCTGGGCAGTTAAGATATATCTTGGGGTGTTGTTTGCAGCCTTTCACTTTTTGTGCTGGTTTAAAGGTGAACCAGCAGGGGAAATGAACTCACCACGAGAGAGATTATAAGTCAGACCTAAAATTTAATAATAATATTACAATAAATACACTGACACAAAAGGGAAATTGCTTTCAACTCACAAAAACCCCAGCAGTATAACCCAGTGTCCTGGGGCACAAACCCAAGGGGGTTTGTTTGCCCTTGTGCTGAGACCCCTGTGGTTCCCCTAAGTCCAGAGCAAAAGGAAAAGAAAAACCTGTTGGTGCAGGCGAGGGCTGTGGTCTGGGCGAGAGCGAGGATCTCGTCCTGTCGAGGTCCTGCTGCTGCTCTGGATCCGCCGAGAGGTTCCCGAGGTCTTCTTACCCACCCCTTATGTACCCTCAGAGAGCTCTCAGTCCTTCCCCCTGGGCGGGGACTCACACAATGGGTGATTAACTCTGGGAGCCAGAGGGTGTTGAGCTGTTGATGACCCATTAGCAGCCACACCCCCTCAGGCTGAGTGTGAAGGTGATAATGGCTCCCTGGGCAGCTGCTGCTAATGGTCCATTGACCTTGGGGAATGGATAGAGGGGGTAGAATACACAGCTTTGATCACCCCCACACAGGGTTAGCTGGTCCCTCCTGCTGAACTAGGACACTTTTCTAAGCAAATACACTTTTTGAAAGATTGGCTTGTCTTAGTCAATTTTTAGTGACATATTTGTGTTGTGTGTGCGCTCATCAAGCAGCTTAAAGACTGTCAGAAAATAACAAACAGTATGGCACATTTGTAGGACAAGATCCAAGTGTGCAGTAAATCATATTCCTGCTTAATTTTACAACTGTTCAACTGGCTGAATCTAGCATTTAAAAATATGTCCTCTTTTACCTAAACAAAGGCTGGCTGAAGGCTTAATCATGGCTGAAGTGGAGCTTTACAAGACCACAGGACTTTGCCATGGTTGTGTAAGCCAACTATTTAAAATAAGCCAAAAATGTATTTAAATAAAGTTTTGGGGAAAACAAACCCTAAAAAAAATTAGCCAATGACATGTTCTTAACTGTACAGTTAATGAGGATAAAAATCCTGAGCTTTGAAGTAAAATGTAACCCTGAGGAGCAGCTTCTAGCCCAGTGTCCATCTGCAGAGCTGCCCTGGAGGTGGTGGAACCACATTAATTCATACCAGCTGAAGAGCTGGTCCAGCATTTTGTGGCTCTAGATGTTTCCTCTTAAAATAAACATTTAGAATTTCTTGTAAATTTATTGCTGGGTGAAGCGTGCCAGAGAAACAACCATGGAAGCAAAAGTTCACTATTAAATCATAGGAAAGCAAACAGCAGTGGTGCTGCATCCCACACTTCCCTGAGTGCCAGCACGTTCCTGCCACATCTGCAGAAGCCCCTTTTCCTTGGGTAAGAGCATTGTCTACCTTCCCTGGGCCCTTCCACTTGTGGCTGCTCTGCTGAGCCTTTTGCCTGTTCCTTATTCATAACCAAAGAGATCTGAGGAGTCTGTAACTGGCACCAGAGAGCTGCCAGCACTCCTGAGCTGGCTGGTGAGCATAAAGCCATGGCCCAACCCTCCATTTCTGTCTTGAACAGCAGATTGTTACCTTCACCTTGGCCTGGTTTGAAATATCTGTTGCTACAGATAGTAGGGTAGTTTTGTTGCCTAGAGAGAGGAGAGGAAGGATACCCCACTATAAATAGCAGTATGTATCTGTCAACTGGTTTTGATATAAAAATATAATTCTTGCATGTTGATGTGTGTTCATGTATAGGTGTAAATGTAGATCATAGAATCATTGATTCAGTGGGGTTGGAAGAGACCTCCGAGGTCATCAAGACCAACCCTTAATCCAATCCCACTTTGATTACCAGATCATGGCACTCAGTGCCACGTCCAGTCTCAGTTTAAAAACCTCCAGGGATGGGGAATCCACCCCCTCCCTAGGCAGCCCATTCCAATGCCTGAGCACTCTCTCTGGGAAGAACTTCTTCCTGATATCCAACCTAAACCTCCCCTGGCAGAGCTTAAGCCCCTGCCCTCTTGTCCTGCTGTTGGTTGCCTGAGAGAAGAGACCAATCTCCACCTGGCTACAACATCCTTTCAGTTACAGACAGTGATAAGGTCTCCCCTGAGCATCCTCTTCTCCAGGCTAAACACCCCCAGCTCCCTCAGCCTCTCCCCACAGCACTTGTGCTCCAGTCCCTTCTCCAGCCTCGTTGCTCTTCTCTGGCCCCGCTCCAGCCCCTCAGTCTCTTTTCCTGACCTGAGGGGCACAGAACTGAACACAACACCCAAGGTGTGGCCTCACCAGTGCAGAGTACAGGGGAAGGGTCACTGCCCTGGTCCTGCTAGCCATGCTATTTTTGATACAGGACAGGATCCCATTGGCCTTCTTGGCCACCTAGTGGTGGTGAAGTGTGTTATTTCTGAGTGGGTGAGTGCCACACCTCAGGTTGAATGTGGGCTGTCCATGTTTGGGGGTGCATTGGTGTTTCCCATGGGTGTGCACCCCTGTGCACTGCTGTTCACCCTCTGCTGTGTGCAGTGTGTGACATCTCCCTGGGCACAGTGGGGTAGTTCTGAGTTGAAGTGTAGTTCAGCTTGGCTTGTTCACTGCTCGCTGTTACACATTTTTTCCTATTGCCTGTCCCTTCTCTGTTAAAAATGTGGCTCCATCTCCATGGTCAGCCCAAGCCACCACCAACACAGAAATGGACAATACTCCCTGACTGCAGTTCTCACAGCACTAGTTTGTGTGTGCCCTCTTTCACAGAACCTGCAGGAGAGAGATGTGTCAGACCAGGGCTGCCAAGGGGTACATATTGTCCACTCCAACTAAGAATAAAACTTAATGAAAGGCTCCGTAACAGCTCCCTGCCTGGAATTCATTAATGCTTTTGAATAACTCTGTTGTGAGAACTCTTGGGGGATTAGATTGTACAAATAATGAGAAGGAAATGGAGAGGAATGAACAAGAATGGTATTTGTCTAGTAATAAATGGAGAGTGCAACTTGTTTTGAATGGCACAGTAAACTCGGTTTCATTATTTTTATGATCATTTAACCGGAATGTGGTCGATAGAGGTCCCTCCAACCTCTCTCTTAAGGCAGTCATGTGGACAGTATTCTGAATTTTACAGTAACTAAACAAAAACAAGGAATGCAAGTGTCTTAGTTGGTTATGTGGAGACAATGAGTAAAGGATTGCCTGTGCTCTGGTTCTGTTTCCCCTCACCTCAGCAGCAGCTGAGTCTTGGTGACGTGAACCAGCCAACAGCAGAGCTGTTGTTCATGTGCTGGAGCTCTGTGGGAATGAAGGAGATGTGACAGAAATGTGAAGGTCGAGTTTCTGACACATCCACAGGCTTTGGTGAGGGTTTTCAGAGATGCAACACATTTCTGTGAATACACGGAATTGCTCTTGAAGCTGCAGAGTTCACAAGAATGGGGCTGAAGTAGATGTGATGGAAGGAGAGAAAAATATCATGGAATAAAGGTAATTTTTGTCTTGTGTTACAGAAAACTAAATCAACCCTAAAGAGAAAGCCAGTGGGCAGAAGTTGAAGGAAGCAATTCTGCTTAGTTAGAAAGGGTCCTGAGCAACCTGGTTTAGTGGAAGGTGCCTCTGCCCACAGCAGGGGGTGGAACTGGATGATCTTTGAAGTCCCATCCAACCCAAACCATTTAGTGGTTCTATGATTCTAAGTTTTGGTCCTCAGCAAAGCAAGATGTTTCCTATCCAGGCTTTTCTCAGTTTATACAGAATTTCCCTATCTGGCCATCTCTGCTTTAAGAAAAGATAAATTTTGTTGCCTTTTTTTTTTTTTTTTTTTTTTTTTTTTTTTTTTTTTTTTGGTGCAGAATAGGAGAGAGAACAGAAAGCTTCAGTGGTCAAGCCATATCTCAGCCAGCCCCTTCCTCCCAGCTGTGGTTCTTTCCAGCCATCAGGGTTACAGTTGAAATGGAAACTGCTGGGGGCCAGAAGGGTTGGGCTTATTTTGATTAAGGACAGTGTGCCAGGTTGCTCTTGTTGGGATTGTTCTGCTCTACCTGCCTGTGGTTGGGATTACGGAAAATGGTGATTTTTGTAGTCAGCTCTTGGAAGAAATGCAGACATTTCCACACTGCCAGGGGTTGCTGAGCATGATAAATCATTACTGAGGAACAGAACAGCTCAGCTAAAGAGTTTTTCCCTATAGGGCTTTATTTGTAATGCTTTTAAAGGAGAGTCTTCTGGTGGGTGAATAGGAAGGGTCAAGATTCACTATTTATTCTTCTATGGGAAATGATGGAACTGCCACAGTGGTTTCTGTAGTTCTGACACTCTAATGTCACAGAGCAGAGCTGCTTTTATTTCCTAAATTAGAAGCTGCTTGTGGATTTGCTTTTAAATCTGTTATCTAATCTATGGACTGGACTGAAAGATATTTCTCCTCATAAGAGCTTCTTACTTTTCCCATAGCTGTGAAATAAAAAATGACAGTTTGTTCATTTTCAAGTGGGTGAAAATGCTGTTAAGTTCTTGACCCTCCTAAGGAGAAGTAACCATGAGAACATCCTTTGCCTGTGTGTTGCCTTTCATGCCTATAATGATGGCTTTTGAAAGTTTTCAGTTATAGCAAATCAAAGTCCACTTACTTAGAGTGAACATGACAAATGATGGAAAATTGCATATATTTGCTCCTGACGTTATTATAAAATAAGCTCTCAAAGACTTCAGTGGGAGAATTAAATCAGAAGCCTTCAAATTATTTTTTTCCTCTTTACAAACTACAGATGCAGTTCAGTCTTTGCAGGAGCAGCTGAAATCAGATTTACCCATGCTACAATGTGCATTGGCATTGGAACTAGACCACCAACATCTTTTTTAGCAGGACTGCTAGGAACAAAATAGATTTCAGGCCAAGACTTGACCTTGAAAAGAGGAAAGCGATCGTTATTTATTGTAGACTGTAGCTTGGGTTTGAAAACATTTCTTTTATAGTCACTTTTAGTTAATGCAAGTTGCTGAAGAAAGAAAATATCTCCCTCACAAAGGAACACATGGGAAATAATAAGCTTATTAATTGAATGCATGGAACCTGCTCTCCTTTCCATGAAAGAAGGGCCTATGCTATGCTGAATACAACTTTGCCCTTTGCATGCTGATGTGTTCTCCACAGACTGGTGTTACTGCTTCATTAGGAAACCCACCCAGCATTTGAAGCTGCAGTCTGGCAGCACAACTCCTTTCCTTCCCCAAGCTTGGTAAAAGAGCCAGCAGACTTTTTTGTAAAAAAGAAACAGATAATCATTAAAAACCCCAAAGTTTGCTTAAACTGAGGCAATTTTTCATTTTAGGGTGAACCTTTTATTTCTTGCAGTGACTTTGCATGGTGCAATATAACAAATTACTTGAGGATTTTCAATTCCAAGTTTCACTGTATTTGCCCCAGGTATGAATCAAAATCCACTTCACTTGTGTACAACAATATCTTCTTCTCCTTCCTGAAGTGTTGCTGCTTAGGGTGTATATTAAGAGTTTGTAAATATTTTTCATTCATTTCAGATGTGTAGCATCCAGATTTTGCTTTGTGGGAAATGCAAAGTAGAGACTCTGAAAATTACATTACTGTCACAATATATTATTTTCTTTTTTTTTTTAATGTTACATTCATGGTATTGTTGTCCTAATTCTGGTTTCTCTGACGTGTCTGTAAATGGAGCTACATTGTGCTCATCCTACACCACTGGCAATGGAAGCAAATTTCAGTTCCAAACAGGAGGATGTGTGTGGGGGAGCTGGGACAAAGAACTATTGTGTTTATAAACAAATAAACCTAAAAAAGCTTATTTTGGTCAGTGACCAAATATAATTAATTAATTAATTTCTTTTCTGAAAACATTAAAAAAATAAAATGAAAGGAGATGTTAAAAAGTCCTGGATTTTGTTGAGAAGTAAATGTTGAGCAATGCTTTGGGATTTGGAAAACAAGACATTTCACTTGATCCAAGCCAAGCCTTTTCCCCCAGAAATCTGTGGACTGGAGCACCTGTCTAGGCTCTAAGGCTGAAGTTGAGATCCCCAATGAACCAACACCTTCCACTAACTGAGTGTACAACCTGCTCTCCTACTTTGTAGTTACACCCTCTTACTGGGAATTTTCTTTTTGTCACCCTTATATTGTCACAGTCCTGTTTTTCTGAGCAAGTAAAGGCTTCCCTGCCCCTATTGATTAGCCCATCAGGTTCCTTCCCAGACCTGCTCATGTGGATAAGGAACTTAATGCTGAAAGTACTCACAGTCTCCAGTTTCTGTAGCAATATCTCAATATTGAAATGGGCAACCACTTTAAAAATAATCTACAGGATTTAAATGTAAATTATGCACAGTTGGGATTTTCATGAAGCTTTCACTACATTGCTGGATGTCTTCTGTGGAAGGGAAGCTGAGACAAAGGCTCACTTGTTCTGGATGTCCAAAAGGAGCCTGGTATGGTGTGGCAAGTGGGGAGGGGATTGGGATGAGTAGGAGTGCTGCAGGAAATCAAAATAATAACAAAGCAGCGGTGGATGGTGAGAGGCACAGAGGAAAGAGAAGTGGTGTCCAGCTTTTGCAAGCAGAGGGAGGAACCTTCCTCTCTTGTGTCTGTGTCAGGTCACTGGGAGCCACTGTGACTCCTGCAGTGGTGGCATCACTGTCCCTGGAAGTGCTCAAAGAACATGGGACACGGTTAAGTGGTGGGTTTCACAGTACCAGGTTAATGGTTGGACTCAATCTTGGAAGATTTTTCCAACCTTAATGATTCTATACCATCACTTCTTCAGTCCTCTTTAACCCATCAGGTTGGATTCAGAAGGCTTCAGCAGAGAAACGAGAGGAGCAGGTGGCATTACTGTTTGGCACAGTTTATGGCTTGATTTTCTTTCTGTACTGGAGTAAAACAGGAGGAATGCCCTGGAAGTCAGGAAGCTGGCACAGGCTTAAAAGGAGCGTGATTCCTTTCTGTGTCTGTAATCCAGCTCATGCTTCCTTCCCAGCTCCATGTGGGTAGTTTGTCATAGGATAAGGACTGGCAAAGCTGGCCAGTATCGTAGTTACTGGTTAATAACAGGGTGCTGGAGATCTTCTGACTTCAGTAGTATTTTTTAAAGTATCGTTAGTTCCTGCTATCCCACTCTATCCATAAGCATGTGAAGCAGCTGAGTTTGTTACGAAGGAGTCTCTAATACTGTCAGAAACCCGATGCTGTGTTGAGTCAGGAAGATGTATGTGCTTGAAATCTTCAGCAGATCTGCTTTGGATCAGAGGAGGGAGGTCAGCAGAGCAGTGTCTTCACCGAGCCACTGCAAGTGAAGCAAAGCAGTCCCTGTGTGGCTGCAGCAGCTCGTGATTTACGGGGCTGCTCTCCCAGGGCTGCTCCTGCTGCCGAGGACGCGCGCTCCGCGCCGCTGTTGATTTTTGAATTAAAAAAATGCTGCTCTGTACACAGTTTACTTGAGTGAGGGAGGGCAGGGAAATATAGGTAAGAGCCGTTAATCCCCAGCAGGCTGCTGGGCAGGCAGCAGACACAGATGACAAAACTTAATTGGAAACATGAGCAGTTTAACAGCAAACGTATTTGTGATAATTGAGAGAGTGACATCTCCAGAAAGGAAACTCTGCAGAGAGAAACTTCAGAGGAGAAGTGGCCACTGGTAGGTGAGTGTGATTTTTCAAGATCTCTTTAAGCTCTAAACTAATTTCTTAACCAGAACAAATACTATTAGGAGGAACTAACTAAATAAAAGGTTTGTTTTCTCTGCAGGGGGAGGACTGTGCAGTTACTGCAACAAGTTTATTTTACAGCTGGGTTAAGATATATAGTAATACTTATTTTAGGTTCATTGCAAAAGGACACAGTTGGTTTTATTTTTGTACATGGAGGCTTCTTCTACCTTTTACATTCACCACTTCTAATAACTGAAAAGACTGCAGTTTTACTTTTTTCCTTACTCCTACATTTTTTATATGTTTGAGGTTTTTCTAAGAATCAAACTTGTACAGCAAATATTTTGCCAAAAGCAGAGGGAACCCTCAGTTAGAAAATAGTGCTGTGTTTTTGCTAATGAAAAAGTATTGTGGACTTAATAAGGGAGAACTCATTGCAAAACACATTTTGGTTTGAATTGGAAGAGGTTCTTTTTTTCCTTCTTGAAACAGCAAGTAAATGTAAATTATACAGTAGGAGCTCATTGCTCTTCTGCTGGGTAGGAAAAGAAAACTAGCTTTTATTTTATCTACATCATACTCATGTTGAAAATACTGATACGTGTCTGTTTAATGTTACTAGTGTAAAATTCTTAGTGTTTTCTTACAGAAAGAATCTCATTCTAACTGTAGCATCAGGTACTACCATGTTGGTTTTTTGGGTTGTTTTTTTTTGTGTTGTTTCCAGAGCCTGCAGACAGCACAGCCTCCCAGCCCACAGGAATGAATGAAAATGTCTCATCCTCAGTTCAAAGCTGCGGCAGCACTCTCAGTTGCAATAACTCCTCAGCCATCCCTCAGCCCAGCTCTGCTATTAAGCCTTGGCGCAGCAAGTCCCTCAGTGCTAAGCACACAGCTACGTCTTCCATGTTGTCGGTAAAGCAGCCGGCGGTAGAGCCTTCAAAACCACCCCCAGAAATTGTCAAAACAACTCCCAACGCCCAGAAATCCATGCTGGAAAAGTTAAAGCTCTTCAACAGCAAAGGAGGCTCCAAAGCTGGAGGGACGACGCTGGAGGGTCCGGGGTCTCGGGACAACAGTTGTGAAAGGCTGGAGACGCTTCTCAGCTTTGAGGAGAGCGAGGAAATCAATGCCGCAAATCCAAGCGTGAATAACCCGGGGTCAATGTCCAGTAGTCCCAAAATTGCACTCAAGGGAATTGCACAAAGGACTTTTAGCCGGGCACTGACTAATAAGAAAAGTTCTCCAAAGGGTAATGAGAAGGAGAAACAGAAAGAGAAGGAAAAGGATAAAAGTAAAGACATTACAAAGAGAACATCTATCACTGAAAAGCCAGACCTGAGAGAGGAACCAAAAGAAGAACAGACAGCACTAGCAACAACAGAGATGCCAAAAAAGTCCTCCAAGATCGCAAGCTTTATCCCTAAAGGAGGAAAGCTGAACAGTGCCAAGAAGGAGGCCTCTGCCCCTTCGCACAGTGGAATACCAAAACCAGGACTGAAAAACAGCACAGGGAAATCCTCAAGTGCCCCCGTCCCTGCAAAGGAGGGCGAGAGGAGCCGCGGTGGCAAGGCCAGCGCGGGGCTCTCGCACCAGAAGTCCCAACTGGACAGCCGGCACTCCAGTTCCTCGTCCAGCCTTGCTTCGTCCGAGGGCAAAGGCACAGGGGGCCTGCACAGCAGCAGCAGCAGCCAGGCTGTGAACGGGCCCGCTGTGAGCACACACAGCACGGGCAGCAACACTGTGAGTGTGCAGCTACCTCACCCCCAGCAGCAATACAGCCACCCCAACACCGCCACAGTCGCCCCCTTCATGTACAGGTATGGCGCGGCTCCGGCGGGTTCCTGGGATGGGATGCTCTTGGGAGGGTCATTTGGGACTCTTTTGGGATGGGAGGGTGAAGCAGCAATGCTGCTGCATGTAAAAGTGTCTTGCTTTAAGAGAGAAGGCAATGTATGCATTTACACAAAAACTGAGGGTGAAGGCTGCCAGGCTAAGATGTGTGATGGATAGGAGGGGGAATAACTGTTGTGTTCACCTCTGCGAAAAGGTAAGATGAGGATCTGAACACCTTGACCAGGTACTGCTCTGCCACATGGTACAGCCACATGTAGCAGGTTTGTTTTGTGCATCATAGCTTTAAAAATTGTAACAGCACCAATTTATGATGTAGATGCACTCATGGTCTTCAGGGTCACAATGGTGGAGCTGCCTCACTATAAGCAGGAATGGGGAATTAAAAAAAAAATTAATGAAAAACATCCCTTAGTATAGATAAGGCCAGACAACAAGTCTGCTGTTCTGTGCATTAACCCTGAATGAGATGAGCAAAGGAGTGGCCAAATGAGGTCACAGCTGACCTCTGTCTAGTCCATTTTCTGTTCGAAGCATCTTCTGTTAGCCAATGGGAAGTGTAACAACAGGGAAATCAATAGCAAAGATTCCTAGGGACACAAGAAGTTCCTCAGTTGGATCACGAGATGTTTGGTTTGGACAGCTGTCTCTTAAGTTTTCTTTGACACCACTTAATTCTTTCATATAAAGAGCTCGCAAGGACTTGTTCTGTCTTCCTCATCTTCTTGCTGTTCATAGTTTGGGAGACTTTTATCACATCCTTCCCTTCCTTAAGGCCTCCTCCTATTGAGACACAAGTTGCAGAAAGGATTCGCTTGCTTTTCTAAACCGTTCCTCTGAGAGGAGTCCAGGTTGGCCGGACCCAGTTTTAGCCCTAGACTTTGTCAGCTTTGTTTGTGTCTAAAGGATTATATAGGTCTAATTGAACTTTTACGTAACTTTGCCCTGCAGGGTTAAGGATAGCAAACCAGATATATTTATATAAAAATAGATGTTTTATTATGATAATGATTAGATTAGAATCAGAACTATTTACTACACAGTATGGGAAGCTATAACTACTAGTATAGTACAGTGCACTATTTTGAGCAAAGAGGTGTGTTAGAAAACCCTGCTGTTACAAAGTAGGACTGGACTTTAATAGCATAAAGTGATTGTCAGTCATGTGTCTCCTGGCCAGCTGTGCCAGCTTAGCATCTTAAGTTCTCAGAAGTATCACTCGTTTGTTCCTTTATCAGGCACTTCACCGGGTCTGCCACATCTTCACCTCACCATCAGGATGTTTAACTTTGGGACTGATGAGTCAGGCTGGTTTCAACATTACTCAACACCAAAATTCAGCAGCATGAGGCCCCCTTCTCCTTTCACTACCAACAGCTTGAAAATGGGGTATTGTTCAAGTTGTTTTACCCCTACTCTAGGCAGAGCATCCTGCTACAAGGGGCAGCTGAAATTAAGAATATTGCAATAGCCATTCCCCACTGTGTCTTCACTTCGTACAGCACTTGCCCTTTTGGGCTTCCAGGTTTATGTGGCTCTGTAACCAAAACACAGCCCAATTAGCAAAGTGAAATGAATCACATTCTATTGCTCAAATCTGACAGTAGATTCTTACAACATCACCTTTCATTACCTGAGAGCCATAATATCGGGCAGTAAATTGGAGCTTAAAGTTGATTTTACCCAGTCATTGCTTTTAAAATATAAATGCTATTTATTGAAGGTAAACTAACAATAGGGTAAGATTCCAGCACACACTACCTGCTTTATCTTCATGTCATACAGACTTTATTAGAGAGTAGCAGATCAGCCACAACTGATGTTATTGATAATTAAAATACAACTGGAAATCCAAGTATCTTAAGACCCTTTCTGAAGAGCTGTGAAGCCTATCTTTGACTATGAATTTTTTATTCTTTTTACACTTGAGTGCTTGTTTCCATTTCCACGACTTAATTCAACATGGGACTAATGAATTATGTACAGTCAGTCTGCTGGTGTGTTCTGCAGAGTGGGACAGAGTGGCTGCTGGCAGGTGCACTCGTCTCCGTGTTGTACTTGAGATACTTTTGATGGAGAGTGACTGCACATCTGTGTTCTGTTTTGCCTTCCAGATCCCAGACAGACAGTGAGGGGAATGTGACAGCCGAGGCCAGCACAGGAGGGGTCAGCATGGATTCTGCTCTCTATGTCAAAACTGCCCAGCCTGCTCTCGAAGACCTCTCAGGTATGTCTTGGCGACATCACCAGCTGCTCACTGTGCTCTGGTTAAATAAGAATGGGCTAAAGCAAGTTGGTTTTTATGCTATCTCTTTCAGCTCTTCAGCAATGGAAACTGGGTATCAGGAATTTGAATCCTGGATGCTCAAGTTCAGCACAATGGTGTGCCCCCCAGATTTCTTGAAATCATTAGGAATTCTTCATGCTTAATGTTTCTCTAGGAGATGTGCATCAGTTTTCAGGATTAAGCCATTATAAGGATCCTAAGTGTTCCCAAGCATTTGATACTTATTGTTTACTTTTAAACACTTTGTTTTGGAGCTTACAGAAAAGATCAAGTTTATTTTTGTAGTAGTTTTGGCTCAAACTATAACAATTTCCTTGATGTTTTGGTTCAGTTGTAGGTTTGAGGGAATCTCAGTATCACTCACACAAGTCTGATCAATTTGAGAAATAGCCTTTGCAGCAACAGGGGACCAAAATCAATTTACAGTCAAAAGATTTGCTACAATTTACTGTGTCCAGCATAGAGAAGCTGAAACTGATTGTAGCTAGAATACAAACAGTCTAAATTAGAAAGTACTTCATATATTTATCTAGAATTGCTGCTACTGTAAGAAGTATGTGATAATTAGCAAACATTTTTAAGCTGATCCATGTAACAAAGCCCTTTTTAGCAACCATGTTCTATTAATGTGTAGATGTACAGTACAATCTAATTTGATCTAAAATATGTTTTTAAAGTCACATTCAAGTCTCTTCCTGATCCAGTTTCAGCAATATCTATGACTTTGCTCACTGCATGCTACTGCAGTATATCCAATCTGTAGAATATCTCATGGTTTTTTCATCTCCTCAGTCCTGGTGTCCTCCAGGTTAACGTGGATTTTGAAACCAAATGGCCTTCTTGGAAAAGTGATGTGGCTAAAAGTTTCACAGTCAGAATAATTTCATACTGCATTGCATATTCTCTCAGTTCTACCTTTATACCTGTGTGCCGATGGCAGAGGTGAGAGGCAGAGGCTTGGGGAGGAACAGGGCTTCAGGAATGCATAAATGAGGGTATCTGTGTGTACAGTTTCTGTATAAGAGGATTAAGTACTTGAGAGGCAAACAAATGGCACAGGGGATAAAATCCTTGAGAACACGTTTGGGCTGATACTTAAATATGAGAGTTCAAAGTAAGAAAGTTTTTCAGTGTTACCATCATCATCATCATATTGCATAGCCTGGATGTATTTCAGCCTGTAAAGTGAGAAGTGTTTATAGACCACAAAAGGGCTTTAGTCTTTAATGACAGATGCTATGTCAATACAAACTATTACTCACATAGAATATGTAAGTTTGGGGGATGCAAAAGGAGAAGAGAGCCAAGAACCTCCAACAATGGGGACACAAAGCCCAGCTGTACACAGCCAGACCCCCACAGTACCAGCCAGAAAGGGGCCTGGGGGCAATAAAGCAAACAAGGCAATCAGCCCCTCAACCTGAATGAATTAGGGAATAAGGGACAGATTTCTTCTCTCCCTGCATAGCTGGTGTTAATGTAAAGGCACATATAGAACAAGAGAGAGCATAGATATGGAAAAATGGAATTGGAATCATTTAAGGATCCTGCCTGCTCATGGAGAGCTAAGTCATTTCATAATTAAGTTCTGGTGGCACTATTCAATATCTGTCTTTTCAGTATACTTATGATTTAAGCAGTGGAATGTCATTTAGGTGAAAATTTAGTACCAATTTAGGCGTAAGAGCAATCTCAATGGGTTTAGTTTGTCTCCTGTGTGCTCTCTGAAGAAGTTACTTACCATTTGCCTTCGTATCTATGAGGGAAATTTTCTGTAAAAGAGCACTGTGACCTTTGTTAAGCTAAAGGCCTATAAATATTTTATGTTCTTTACTGCAAAAATTTGTAGATCCATGGGTATAGAAAATGTTTTCTGTCCCAGAGACCCTCTGGCTAAAGGAACCATTCTTGTTAGGCAGATGCTTCCAGTCCAGCTAGACCAAAATTGTTTGACCCTTTGGCTTAAGTGAATTGTAACTCTGGGAGATGATTTCCTAGGGAGTAAGGACTGCATAAAAAAATTGCTCACATGGACACTAAGCACTTTGGTCAGTAGTTTGTGCCACTGCTGCTTTGTAGGCAACAGTGTGTGACTGGGTTTTTCGGTGCCACCAGCTTGGCATGTTTTAGAAACATAAATTGCAGGGCAAAGAATATAGAAAGTTCTAACCACAGCTTATTTATCTGGTTCTTAACACATGTGATGTGTGTAATATGTGGATATCCATCTAAACTAGCAATCAGCCAGGATCCTGGCAGCTTGAGAATGCATCACTGGTACAGAGAAGGCAGATACAAAATGTAAAAAGTTTTACATTTACTGTACTATTTTCTTTAGCCATGAGTTGTAAACCCTTTAGAATGACATCATGTCCTTCTGGGCCCAACACAAACTTTGTGATGGCTTTTTGGAGGTTTTCTGTTCCAGCTTTCAGCTTACAAAGAATATGCTGGCACTACCAGAGATTCACTTCTCTTCAGCCTCTTAGAAGGTTTAACTCTAAAAAGCTCAGCTGAGGTAGCAGCCAAAACATTTCTGAATTTGCAGCTGAAAGTATGTAAATAAATTATGCTGAGGCATTAATTAAATTATTAATTATATAAAAAGAAATTATGCTGAGGCAGTAGGAGGACTTTTTTTTAATTTACATAAACTGTACTTTTAAAGAGCAGGACATAAATGTGTTTTAGAAGAGAGTATTTAAAAAGAACAGGATTTCTAGATGCCATGAGGACTAAGTCATCCCCCAGCTTTGTGTTATGTAGCACATTTAGGTAACAGTAACTGTGTTGTGATGTTGACAAGGAAAAACTTCTGCTATTTTACCTGAAAAATCAGTCAGCATGGAACACCCAGTCAGCACAGTTTAGTTTGTTGGAAAGCTGTTATTGTAGAATGGGCTCTATGTGAAAAAGGAAAAAGAAGGTCTAGTGAAAACACAGCATTGGAGAAACTGGCTGTGTCAGATTGATGTTAATTGTGTCAATGTAGGAGATGGAAAGGGTGGTATTGATGGAGAATGTATTCTAATGAGGTTGAAAGCTAACCAGAATTTAAACTGGGGCATATGGGGAAGTGACAGGACAGCAGCATCTGAAAGGCAGCCTGTGCAGTGGAGTTGACCCTACAGAGCTCATCTCAGTCAGGATGTGATGATGGCAGGTGTCTGCAGAGGGGAATGGAATTTGGTCCTAATCAGTTCAGAGTGTTTGGAAAGTCAGTAAAAAACTGTGTTTGAGTCAGATTGAGGCATAGGCAAGAGCTGAGTTGTGTGCAGTTTGCTGCATTATCCTTTCTCTTGGCTTCTCTGCCCTGTAGGAGAGGATGCGGAGACGCGGCGGTTGCGAACGGTGAAGAACATCGCGGACCTTCGGCAGAACTTGGAGGAAACCATGTCCAGCCTCCGGGGAACACAGGTCACTCACAGGTAGGGGCACGGCTGCGTGTGTGAGAAAATAATTGTGCTCTCACTTTTACACCTCTGCGTCACATCCTGGGTAAATGACTGACACTGACAATGGAAAATACAGGGGTCTTCAGAGCACAGATTCCGAGATGTGTGGTGAGTAGCTGATGGGATGGGCTGTGTATTGAATCAAAGGTAGAGCATAGTCAGTTCTCATTAAATATGTGAGCTGATGTTTGAATATAAGTAAAAATGTTTCTTCATCTTACAGTTGAATAACTGGAGTGCATTGCACTCCTCTCCTCCTGTGTGTAATATTTTGTTTAAATAAGCAGGTGAGATGTGCCTGACCCACTTTATTAAGTGGATACCTTGAATTCCTGATCAATCTTTGGTCAAACAAATTTTTTAAAGTTTGTTAGTCACCCATGTATATATAGATGCTTTTATTGGCCACAATTACCCCCTGCAGTGCTCCAGACTGGGCACAGAGTGGCTGGAGAGCAGCCAGGCAGAAAGGGACCTGGGGGGACTGACAGGGAGCTCAACATGAGCCTACAGTGTGCCCAGGTGGCCAAGAAGGCCAAGGGGATCCTGGCCTAGATCCAAATTAGCGTGGCCAGCAGGCCCAGGGCAGTGACCCTTCCCCTGGACTCTGCGCTGGTGAGGCCACACCTTGAGTGTTGTGTTCAGTTCTGGGCCCCTCAGTTCAGGAAAGAGATTGAGGGGCTGGAGCGGGGCCAGAGAAGAGCAACGAGGCTGGAGAAGGGACTGGAGCACAAGAGCTGTGGGGAGAGGCTGAGGGAGCTGGAGGTGTTTAGCCTGGAGAAGAGGAGGCTCAGAGGTGACCTCAGCACTGTCTGGAACTGCCTGAAGGGAAGTTCTGGCCAGGTGGGGGTTGGTCTCTTCTCCCAGGCACTCAGCAATAGGACAAGGGGGCACGATGGGCTCAAGCTCTGCCAGGGGAAATTGAAGTTGGAGATCAGAAAAAAATTCTTTGCAGAGAGAGTGCTCAGGCATTGGAATGGGCTGCTCAGAGAGGGGGGGTGGATTCCCCATCCCTGGAGGTTTTTAACCTGAGCTTGGCTGTGGCACTGAGTGCCATGATCTGGTAATCAAAGTGGGATTGGATTAAGGGTTGGTCTTGATGATCTTGGAAGTCTTTTCCAACCCAATCAATTCTATGATTCTATTTGGTAAAGCAGCATTTGGAAATCTTCAGCATATTTAAAATATGCTATAAATTAGCAAAGGCTGCTATTGCATTTAAACTTTCTGTGACTTAGACCTTTTCAGTGTTGAACAGGAGGTTTGGGAGAAGCAGCTGTTTGTCCTCTAATGAGGTCAGGGCCTTATGGACTCCAGCCCTAAATGAGTTCATTGAGGGAACACTTCGTGTTTTGCCTTTGTATCTAAAACTGAGGCAGAGCTTGCAAAGATGAACTCCATTGCTGTTTTTCTTTTCAAATTTCAATTAATGCAACAACAACTCAACATGATTTAATTACCACAACCAGAGGATACATAGGTTTTTACAGCATATATGTAACATTATATTATGAATGGTACAGTGCTGTTTATTTTTAAAAGTATCTGCAATAAAGAAAAAAAAGTGGCACTGTTAGTAGAGCAGGAGAGGAAGAGAGGAGTTCATGAGGGTAGGAGCAGTTGCAGCTATGAGCATTCAGGGTGTGGTCTTGCAGTCTATACACAGCACCTGAAATCTCATGGTGTAGCAGTCCCATTTTTAGGGTTCTATATATAAATATTATCAATAGTTTTTATACACACACGCACACACACACACACACACACACACACAGACACAGACACATATAATAATTTATTGGTTTTTTCTGGATTTGCTCTCATGTTTGGGTTTGAGCATCTTTAAAACAATTCCCAGTTCATTCAGTGGCTTGTTAATATGCAAAATATATTTTGAAAAAGAAATTGTTTTGGCCTTTCTTTTTACTTTTTTTCATTTAATCCTCTCTTCCATGTAGAAATAACTTTCATCTTGGCACTGTGCATGTCTCCAGAGTTTTAGGACTTTAATGAATGCAGACAAAAGAATGTATCAGAAAAGCAATACTTCAGATGATTTTCCTTTAGTCATCTTATTATCCCACTCCCTTGCCTAGAGTGGTATAATGAAGTTACATATAATTGAAATTGAAGATGAAAATGTTACGCTTTGATACTGTGGATAATCCCTTAAAAAGTTTCTGCTTAAATCTTCTCATGTTGAGCACCTGCTGGTCCATGTGCAAGAGTGTCATTAATTAGAAACGTGGAGGAGTGGACCTCACTGTGACAGAGTGCCCAGCAGTAAATTCTGTCGGTGCTATCCCCGACAGTCTGTGGCTTGGTGGGCGCTCAGGGTCTTGCAGCCCCCTGAGATCTCACGTTTCACCTGACATGTGTCCTGTTTTCCAGCACATTGGAGACCACGTTCGACACCAATGTCACCACCGAGATCAGCGGCCGCAGCATCCTCAGCCTGACAGGGCGCCCGACGCCCTTGTCATGGAGGCTGGGGCAGTCCAGCCCTCGCCTGCAGGCGGGCGATGCCCCGTCCATGGGCAACGGGTACCCACCCAGAGGCAACGCCAGCCGCTTCATCAGTGCCGAGGCGGGGCGCTACGTGTACTCGGCACCGCTGCGCCGGCAGTTGGCACCACGCGGCAGTGGCATCTGCCACGCCGACATCGCCGACAAGGCCGGCGACGACATTGACCTGGAGGGCATCGCCATAGATGCCACGGGCTACATGAGTGATGGGGATGTGCTGGGCAAGAACATCAGGGCTGACGACATCACCAGTGGGTAAGTTTACACCCTGCCTGGTGCGGTTCTTCCCTTGGTGTAGCTATTCCCTTTGTATGATTCTTCCCTTGGTGCGGTTCTTCCCTTGGTGCGGCTCTTCCCGTGGTGCGGCTCTTCCCGTGGTGCGGCTCTTCCCGTGGTGCGGCTCTTCCCGTGGTGCGGCTATTCCCTTTGTATGATTCTTCCCTTGGTGTGGTTCTTCCCTTGGTATGTATCTTTCCTTGGTGCGGTTCTTCCCTTGCTGCAGTTCTTCCCTTGGCCTGGTTCTTCCCCTGGCGGGATTCTTCCCCTGGCGGGGTTCTTCCCCTGGTGCTGTTCTTCCACACTGCATTTTCGTGGTTGTTTGGAGACAGGATTAAAACCAACACCAAATGTATTCTGCTGGTTTGAGTAAGTGTTTGGAGAGACAGCTTGTTGTCACAGTTTGTTTCATCCGTGGGATTTAAACACCTGATTGAAGTGCATGTGAAAATAATATTCCTGTAAATGAAGATATTCTTGCACATGTTTAAATGTTTTCCCGAGTCAAGGTTCAATGTGGTTGTCAGACTCGTGCTGCAACATTCATTTATGCCCACGAGGTGGAGAGAGTGAGGCATATTTTATGCTTTACTGAACTTTGAGGGGGCAGTTCACTGTAAGGAAATGAGTTTGCATCCCTATACTAGGTACAATAGTTGTGTACACTAAATAAAGTTGAAAGAAAAGTTAGTGGACAGAAATGTGCAGTGATAGACAATTCTGAACAAGTTCTTACATGAACATTTTATCTCTGCCTTGAATGGAAAAAGAATTTGTTCTTTGCTCTGAAGTCAGTGTTTGGTTCAGGATGTCTATGTTCAGTTCCTACTGTAACATGCAGTAATTTTTTTCTTAGCTTGAGTGCATCAGCCTTTTCCCTGTCTGGCCATCTTACATCCTTTGCTGTTTGGGAATTTTGGTGTTAGTGACTTTTCTTGTGGCATTGGCTTTTTTGGAAGATTTAGTGTCTTTTATTGGAGTAGAAAGGTGGAATCCAGCTCTGCTTTGTCACTCGCTTAGCCAGTTCAGTTACACCATCTGGAAACCTCTATTAATTCTGTCCATTGTGAATATTTGGACATTTTCACACTTTTTGAAGTCTGACACTTTATTTTTAATTCTTTGTTTGGGAAGCATGTATTGAAGCAGCTGATGCAAAAGCCAGTATGAAATTCTGTTTCACATAAAGCACCAGTACCTGTAGCTGCATTAATAATGCATTATATCACTAAAGAGCACCTTGTCTTTTCCTCAAATAAATCAACTCACACCTGAGTTTCGTAATGTTTATTGTAGTAAGTTACTACTTTTCCTCTGGACTATGAATTTTATTCAAACTTGTGCCTGAAATCTTTGTCTGGAAGTGAGGAAAATAAATTCTGAGTAGCACCATGGTTTCTATAAAACACCTTGAGCAGGAGTTGAGAATTATCCCTGGCAGAACTGTGTCAGTGAAGGCTTCTGCTGCTCATGTCTCAGAGGAGCTCCAGTCCTTGCAGATCTTTATTTAGTGTATAAAGTTCAGATTCCAGGTTAAGGAAAAGCAAAGAGTAAGAAAGTTGTTGAATTTATGAATGGTATTGCCAGAGAAATATGTGTCTTCTCTCATCTCTGTGTATCATTTCCTTTTCTGTGTCTGCCTGGTCATTCTGCAAGGTGAAAAATGTGGGTATCCATCTGAAAGTACAGGCGTGGTCTTTAGATTCTGGGTCTAAGGGGCTAACAGTGCAATAAAATGGCTTTGCCAGGTGGATCTTCTGTCTGAATGATTAATCCTGCAGAAAGAGTCATGTGCTCCACCCCCCCTCACTCCTAACCTTGAGTGTTAGGACATCTTAAACTGAGTATCTGACTCTTTTTTTCCCCACTAGTTTTTAAAGGGAGATAACTTTCACTTTTTACTCACATAACTCGCCACAGATTGATAAATGAGATCTCAAGGTAAAGTTCTTAGGAGCAGTGTGAACAAATGTCTTCTTTTTTCCTCCCATCTTTTACCTTTAGCAAAAAAATCCTGTTTTGCTACATAATATGAGCTGATTTAGTGATTGATACAGCACTGTTGGAGTCATTGACTCAGTTCCAAGGGCAGAGTGGGCCCTGTAGGTCAATCCATCGTTGGAAAGATGCAGCTCCATCTCCAGGTTGTGGGCAGGGTTTGGAGGTGGGCAGTTTGGGGTCCTCTCCTCGCCACACTGGGCATTTGGAGGGAGCATTGCTGGAAGGAGCCCCTCACTGCTGGGGTCACACTGTCCATGGAGAGTCTTGAGAGGGGAATATTGCAGTACTGACTTGCAATAACAGCATTGGATATAATCCCAATATAATGGGGAGAGATAGAAAAATGAGGGTGTTGTGTTAACTTTGGGGAATCTCCCTGACACCTAAAGACACTGGGCCACCATCTCCAGTGTGAACAGACATTTTGTAGCCTGTTCCATAAGTTACCTTCCCCAATGTCAGTTTAATCCAAATAGTAAAAAAGTAGGACAGCATGGTGTTTTTGTGGGACAGGAGTAATAAAATGCTTAGAAATCAGAGAGGCTGCTTGTAAAGAAAGCATCCATGTGACTTGCTGCAGAACAAATCACCAACATCAGTGCTAGGGCAAACAGGCTCAGTATTTCCAGAAGCTGTTACAGTGTGTGGAGAGCAGCACAAGAGGGTATTTAAAGCATGAATAGCTCTTTATTAGCTGGTATGTGTTTCACTTTGTCATTTTTCAGTATTGCTGCAATCCTGCAGCCTGAAAACCTTGGATCTGTGTTTTCATTGGCAAACTGATGGGGAGGGAAGCCAAAATATTCGTTACAGCCAAAATAAATCCAATAGCCAAGAAAAGCTATTTTAGCCCTGTGATCCTGATGCTTTCTCTGAAATGTACTGGGTCATGGGAAGTTTCATTTGGCCTCCTTCAGTGAGTCGGCTCAAGCAGAGCTCTGGCAGACACCAGCATTGCTTTCTTAGGGTTAGGAAGAAAATCTTTGCCAAACAGCCAGAAAACAGCTTTTAAACTAAGGAAGTCTCCAGAAGGAGGATCAAAGGTAAGAAGTTGCCATATTGTGGGAGCTAAAACATGACCCAGTGATAAAGCAACAGGACTGGGATTTGTGTGAGGTGGGGAGTGAGCCCCAGCCCACTGTAACCCTCTGGTGGCTGGCTGAGCTCAGAGCCCCATCACAAAGTGGCACCCCAGAGCCCTGAAGTGTCTCTCAAATCTACCCCAGCCCACTGTGACCCTTTGGTGGCTGGCTGAGCTCAAAGCCTCATCACAAGTGGCACCTCAGAGCCCTGAAGTGTCTCCCCTGTCTGCCCCAAAGATTGTCCCAGACAGGGATGTTAATTCTCATGGGTTTTGGGGGGGTTGTTCAGAAGGTTTTGTCCAGTTCAGTCTCCCTTTAGCTCCCAACATAATTTTTTTTCTCTCCCCCCACCCCAGTTCTCTCTAATGAGATGTAGAGTTAATTTCCCTTTTATCTGTCATTAGAACATAGTGACAGGGCTGTTGGGCTAAAAAAGTATTTTAGAATTATTTCTTTTCATTTGCTTAATCCTCTGTCCCTGTTTTCATTACCTTAATGTGCAGCTTTCTATGCAGAATTAACAGTGCTGCTGGTCTACAGGTTTTCTCAAGAAATGGCTTTGATTCTGCAAACACACCTTCGTCAAAATAATTTTTTTGCAGAGCTGTGGCTGCTCCAGTGATGGTCAAACAAAATGTAGATTTGGTGGTCTGACAGCTCAGTTGCCTGAGAGCCTGCGCTTCGAGGCAGGGCAGTGGCCAGCGTGGGGACCATGCCAGGCTGGGCTTTGGGGCATGCCCAGCTCACTCACTGGAGTGTATCTCGTTAAGAACTCATTAAGTGACTCTCTCAAACCTCACTTGGCCAGCCTAGGAACACACTGCTCCTTCAGCTGTTGGATAAGAACAGATGGGCACAGCCTGCATCTGATGTTCAGGGCCACCATGATAAAATTCTCCTTGCAGCCACCTTCCTGTTTGGCCTGGTTGGTGGTGGGGGGAGGCATTTGGCTGTTTCATTGACCTGCTCATTTGTTTGATGACTGGGGGCTCACAGAGTTTCCATTGCAGACCTTGATTTCCACAACCTCCTAATGTGTTTGTGTGCACAATGCTCCTGGGATTATGAGTCCTTCTTGTTTATTCAAACCTTCATGCTCCCTGGGGTTCTTTCTGCAAGCACTGCAAGCAGCTGAATTTGGAGCATGGATGAAGGATGCAGAAAGGGACAGCAGGCCATTTGGAGTGGGGAATCAGGCTTTAGCCCTGCTTCTGTTCAGGTCTGTCAAGCCCACGGAGAACACGGTGCCCTTCATGGACCACAGCCATCGTTTCAATAGACTTCTGATGCAGGCTTACATTTAGGAGTTGTATCTATTAGTAGGGGAAGAAGAGCTGAAATTGAGGACCGATTTCCTTGAATGTTGAAGGGTAACTGATATCTGTAAGATTTTTGCAGCTAAGTTTCTTGGTTGTGCTATTTATCGGTCAGACAGTGACGCATTTTTTCAGATGTCAGGGTCATACATGGTGTAATAGACCTTCACTTGGGCTGAGGTTTCAGAGGAAGAGGAGAAGGACTGTGCAGTTTGCTGCTGGGGAGAATTTGTTATTGGTGGCAGTAGGTGAGAGAGCCCCTTTCCTTCTGAGCTGTCTGCCACAGGAGCGGTTGCTGCTCCAGGTAACACGTGGCTGGCTGGGGATCAGGAGTGGCTGAGCTGGTTCTGGGCTGAGTGAGAACATGTGCATTGATTCAGTGCTCTGGGTATAGTATTTTCTGACCTATTTCTTGCCATGGTTATTACCTCTGTATTTTTTTCTGTACACTTTGAGTTCCAGTGGATTAGTCATTTACTGGACATTGCTCTTTAAATGGTCTGATTTTAGTGATAAGTTTTCATCAAAGTACAGTGAGTGGGTAAAACTGCATTCCTTATATGGCTCTAACACTTCAACATGACTAAGACTCATTAGGAGGTTTATTTTATTTTTCTTCTGTATTTGAGCAGAGTGTTTATTTGAACTGCCTTTTGTCTTGCTAGGGCTGTCTTCTTTCACATTTTGATCTTTTCAACATTGCAGAATAGTATCTATATATGGTAAATGGATAATTAACATAAATAATGAAGGGGTCAGGCAAGCAAACTCAAATGTTTGACTTTTATGAAAAGGTATAAGGAAACCTTGACTTTGGACTTCATAGTAAACCAAATTGAAAGTGAGTTTGGATTTAAAGTCATAGACATCTGGGTACTGTAAGAATGAAAACTAAAAATTGTGGCAGTGTTTTAATCAAAATAGGGTTCTGATTCCAAGGACTGTGCTTATAGTTCTTTACAGCAGATGTGAACAGGATACTGCATAAGCATTTTCAGCAGTATTAATGTTGTATATTGTTTTAAGTGTTCTTAAATATTGCTGTCATTTCAGGAATAGCTCTTGTGTCAGCTTCATCAATAAGACAGTGTTTTATCATTTACCACAAATGATGTCTCAGATAATATGCTCTCATAGAACTTTTCTTGCTGTGTATGATTCAGGAAGACAAGTTATAACCTCAGACATCAGCTGGAATCAAACTTTTTATTGACTATAGTGGTAGAAAAAGGTGTGTTATGTCATATATAGTGTTAATCAATGAAATGAACTCAGAAGTTGGGGTGTATTGTTTGGTTTTTTTTCTTAGTTCTAAATACTCTCCTATTGTTAACACTTAGCAAAATACCACTTAATAGCAGTTATCCCACTGGGGGCTCCTTTCTGTAATAGACACCTCAGCAGTGTTTGAACTGCTGCATCAGATTGTTGAAATTTGAGTGAAAGGACAGCTTCTAAAGGCCAAAATACAGTCCCAGTCTGGGGCTGGCCAGTAGAGGGGGATGCAGTCACACACACGGCGCTGATGGGGATTGTCTGCAGGGAAAGAGTGGGGATCGCAAGGTGCTGTGGAGTTACTCTGCTGCTGATGCTGCTGCGAAGCTCTGGAGAAGCAGCACTCCCTCCTTACTCCTCGTTGGTCACAAGTCATTCCTGTCCTGAATAAAATTAAAGAGAATAATGAAAATAGATCCCTTATCCCACTGCTTATTTCTGTGATTTTCGCTGAAATAGATCCTGAGAAAGGATTTAGGCATTTAAATCCAAACTGGCATGTGCAAAGCTCCACTGAACAAGGGCCTGACGGTGGTGAGCCCTGCCCTGGCTTCAGGCCATCAGCCTGTGCTTGGGGGTGGGAGAGTCTCCTCCTCTTGTAAGTAATGAATTTCCACCCATGTTTCCCTGGGGTCCAGAGTGATGTTTGCACACCTGAAAGGACTGACCTCCTGGGTGTTTTCCAGCCTGACTCCAGCCCAGCCTGTCTGGGCTGACTAGATTTGTAAAACAGCTTTAAAAGCAATGGTGGAGTAAGGCTGTTCCCTGAGGTGAAGGTGAATTTGAGGTCAAGGTGCACTTGGCTGACAGTTTGAATGTGTTGAGAAGAGGATCATACACTGAGGAGACTCTGCTGGAACAGCAATGGGTGCAGCAGTGTGAGAGGTGCTTTCTTTCAGTCTATTATTCTTTTATGTATTGACAATTTCTCTTCGACTACATCTGTCTGAGACTGGCCATTCCACAAGGAAACTGTTTTCTTCAGGAGCTCAGTCAGAAGCCGTTCTCCTGCAGGGAATAGATGTGGGGACACGGATGAGATCTGACCTGTAGTGGCAACCCCCACCCAAGTTCCTTAGGCCATGCTGTCCTTGGAATTCCTTGCCTGCAGAACTGCTTGAAGCTGAGAAGACATAGGAAAAAAATGTAGCCTTGGACAACAGTGCCCAAAGATTGTTATCTGATGGCTGCTGAATGACTTACGTGCCAGGCAGCCTTAATACATCTCCAGATAGGAAAGTATTGATTTCACAGAAGCCACTTATTTCTGTAGAGTTGTGTTTTGTTGGATTTTTTTGTTTTGGTTTTGGTTTGGTTTTTTTTCCCCCCAGAAAAAGGTCTGAGCATTAAGCAGTTAATGGAGGTGAATTTGCTTTGCTTCTAGACTGGCTTGGACAGTGTGAATAAGCAGTGCCATTTGTGTTATTGGTGATTTACAGATGAGAGGTTTTCCTAAGTAAACTATGAAACTAAAATATACTTAGTAAGTTTTGCATAATCTCATTTTTCCTGTCTTACCTGTTAGTGGAACAGGTATCTTCTCTTTTCCAGCAGTGATTGGGAATTTTGAGACTGCAAGTGATTTGATCAGAGTTTACTCCTTGTTTAGGTTGAGCATCTTCAAAACCATTAATAGTCCATTCATTATTTTGTTGTTGTAAGTAGTTACTATTGATTTGTGAAAGTTTATTAATTTAAAAATTACAGACTGCCTTAAATATATATTCAATTTTAAATGAATTGAGCCATAGGCTTGTGCTTCTGTGAACCTGAAGGGTAATATTTGGTCTAATATTAGGGATTTGAGCACTGTGTTAGAAGCCCCAACCTGAAAGCTCAGGACCTAATCCTGTTCCTGAATGTGTGTCGGAATTCACAGGGATCAAAGACTGGAGTTTAAGCCAGCCATAGGCGTGGAGGCTGGGTCTGTGTTCAACCCTTGGGTGACAGAGATCCAGATCTGTGCCAGTGGGGAGGTGGCCAGGCAAGAACAGAGGCTGGAAAGACTTTGGAGGATATAAACCTGGGAAAAGACCATACTAATGTCCATGTTATGATGGAAAATGCAGAGCAGATTCAAACTAAACTGAGAAATTTGGAGTTGCCATCATCCCACCATTTCATTTTAGGTAGATTTAGCACATACTCCTCGTTGCAATAACAGGGTAGTTTTGATCCCATTTATCCTGTTTCAGAAACATCAGTGGAGAATTTTCTGCTGTTGGTTTTGAGCAACTGGCTGAGTTGGAGCTGTTCTTTGATACTCAAAGCTTGTTAAGCCTCTTGATCTCATCTAACTGACTGCAATGACAAGACAGATGAAGCCTAGTGAAAATAGAGATTTAAAGGAAAACATTGAGGATGACAGTGTTACTGCTGCATTTGTAAGAGAACATTTCTGCACCTCAAAGTGGATTTTGATACACAGAATAATCCAAAAGCTGTAATTCCTACCAGCTTTTTCTTTCTTAAAGGTTTGAGCACTTGGGTTGCTGGGCAAATCTTCTGTCAGGAGCCACCTGGGCAGCTGTTTCCAAAACACCAAAGGAAGGCAGGAGGAGCTGGGCTGGCCGAGTGGGCTCCAGCCTGGGGCACGCTGCTCTCTCTGCTTGTGGGTTTGGGATGATGGAGCTGTGTGAGCCTGAGCACGTCAGGGCAGGCTTGCCCACTCTGTTGTGTGCTGCTGCCTTACCTGCTGCTCCTTTTCTCCCTAATACTGAAGTAAAGAATGCCTGTCCCTTGGCTATCTGTTTTCAAACTTGGAGAATTCACATTCATGCATTAAGGAGCGAGATGAATATATATGAAGTGGTAGAGTTGTCAGACCATAAAAGTGTGTGTGCTGCTGGCTGGCTGTGTCTGTGGGTAAGGAGGGAGGGAGTGCAGACAGAAGGCAAGTGATTCACACCACTGGATTTTACTGATCCCTGTTCCTGTTTTCTCAGCGTGCCTCTCAGGAAAGGGAAATAAATCACTTCAGCATCAGAAATACCCTAAAAATATTACACTTGGAAGGGCTTGTTACAGCATTCAGAATTTCAGAGGCACAGAAAGATTGTTTGGCTAAAGAAAAGAGAAGTTTAAAGCTCCAGGTTGTCCAAAGCAAATTACTTTATGCCTGTAATACAGGGCAGGGAGCCACTTTCTTATAGGGAAAAATTGTCACCTAGAAAGTGGGCAGTAAGTCCCAGCTGTGTGTTAGAAGTGCATAAAACTTCTCTTGTTTAACCTGAGTCTTTCCATGTTGACAGGAGTTTGGTTATTTTTTTTCCCTTGCTGATGAAGAGTGAAACTCTAGCAAGGAATATTTAAACATTAATTCCTGGAAAGATTAGAAATGCCTTTTAACCAATGTCATCACCATCTCATTGTCCATTCATTAAATATTATATTGAACTTCATTAAAGGCAGTCATTCCCCACTGGCCTTTGGTACCATTCTGAAAGGACATGGGACATTACATTGTTTGTAAATTTACCCATCTGTATAAAAGTCAGGGTCTGGATACTACACTTTTCCCCAGATCATATGTTTGAACTTCTTTTTATTTTGGGGCAGGTAAAAAAAATGCTTCTAAGTCCTGGGTTTTTTTGCACTGAATGTGCTGGCAGAGTTCCTGGGAGTCATGAACTTAGCAGGGCAATTAGTGCAAATTTGTTGTGTTTTTTAATAAGAAACTCAAGTGAATGACACTAATACAGTTGTGTGGACTGCAATGGGTCATTGTAGAGGAGAGGCTGATATTCTTGTGTTCCATATTGTGTGGGTGTGATAGGGTAATAAATCCAGGTAGTGTTGAATCCTGTTACAAGTATATGGAGGATAATATTTCCTGGTGTTATTCCTCCCCAGGTAAAACATTGTAAGGTTGTCTTTAGACAAAATATGCCTTCATCATGTTCCCCTTTCTCACAGAGCAAATATTTGGAGCAATAGTAATGCATTCATAAAGGCAAGACAGTTTCTTAGAGTCAAGACAGTTCTAAGTTTGAAGGGATGGAGAGAAAGTTAAAAAAGCGCAATTGTTGGAGGTTTGTGGAACAAGTAACTTTTAATCTCCTCTGTACTAGCAAATGGGTAGGAGACAATTTTTTGTTTTCACTTATTTTAAGGTAGATTCATTGTAAAAGTGCTTTTCTCCACAGAATTTAGAAAGCAGTACCTTTTCTCCTTCCTTCACGTCACTGTTGCATGCAGGACTAAAGCATCATTGGTTTTGGCATCTTTTCAGAATTAAACATTCCTGGTAGAGGATATTGCATGAAATGAAAATAAGATATAAAGCTTTCAAACTGTGATTACACAAACATGTCAATACAAAGGTCTATCTTGTGTTGTTCTGGCATGTAAGAAGCTTGTCCCATTGGTATAGGGGTTAAAAGTCATCATTTTTGTCTGTGCTTTTTTACATGGTCTTTGTTAGAAAAACTGCCATGATTTAATGGCCAAAGGTGCCAAAGGCATCCAACTCCCGTTGACCTATGCAAGATTTATCAATGCTTGAAAGCAATGAAAATCTGACTCTTAGTTTTCAGTTTATGCAACTGCAGAATTATTCTAATCTTTTAACTTGCTGAGCTTCCGTGGAGAACATGAAATATGCTGATGAAAAAGCATGGATTTCAGCATGGCTAACTCCTGAAAGTAATATATTTATTTTCCTGTGTTCTGAGTAATGGGTAGAGAAAACATTGTATTTCAGCTGTAGTAGATCTTTTTTATCAAAGGACTGATCATGTGCCAGAATCTGACAGCAAGGCTCAGGTCTGCATTTTGGAGTACGTGTGCAATGGGTGTTCATACAGAAACATGTTTCATGTGCAGGCAAGTAGCTGCAGTAAACCAATTAGTGTATGACCATTACATACTAAAATACTGTTTGTATAACAGTATGGTCCTAAGCTCCACTTCTCTCTTCTTTCCATTTATTTCAGTAGCTTAGGAAGAAAAATATTCTTCCATGATAAACTATTTAAAAACTGTCAAACACAAGTTAGAATGGCAGAGCTAAGGCGAGTTCCACATGTTACAGTGCAACTGCTGCTCATGCTTTCTACAGTCTTTGTTTATGAGGTAGGAGAGCCAGTCCCTGCAGATTTGCTGAGTGGAGGATGCTCTTGTGTCTGACCTGATGGGTTTAGCAACCTCTGTTAAACTCCACAGAGACTCCTGGTTTGCTCCTGGGATGGCCCTGTACAGACAGATACATCAGTAGGACAAGGGGGCATGGGCTCAAGCTCTGCCAGGGGAAATTTAAGTTGGGTATGAGAAAAAAATTCTTTACAGAGAGAGTGCTCAGGGATTGGAATGGGCTGCCCAGAGAGGGGGTGGATTCCCCATGCCTGGAGGTTTTTAACCTGAGCTTGGCCGTGGCACTGAGTGCCATGATCTGGTAAAAGGACTGGAGTTGGACCAAGGGTTGGACTTGATGATCTCAGAGGTCTTTTCCAACCCAATCGATTCTGTGATTCTATGATTCTGTGATCTGACTGAAATGGCAGCCAGCAGATTAGGCCAGGCTTCCTGACTCCTCACCATCCTGCCTTTATAAATGCAGTAATCAAATCTGGCTGGGGTGAGGTCCAAGTGCTGTGGTGGGATCTCGCCAGCAGAGGCGTTGCTGGCTGCAGCTCAGAGCATCTCTGCTTTCGTGCTGTGCAGGAGGGTGTGTTCCTGCTAGGGGGAAAGCTCTGTGCTTTCTTAAGCAAGAGGAAGATGTCCTGAGTGTCTGGATGTTACTGTGTGGGCTGCTGTTGATTTGCTGAGTAGCTGAAAGATTGTGAAGACACAACCCCATCAGCTCCCAGCTTGGTGAGGTATGTTATGTGTCCAGCAGAATGCTGGAAACAGCGACCACAGTGCTGGAGTTGGTGGAGTTATTTCAGTCTCAGGTGTGGGAAACCCTCTGTGGTGAGTTTACTCCCCTGGCAGTGCTGTTCACGTGTGGGCTGGAGAACTGATGGTGGTAGCACAGAGCCCACTTGGTGCCAGGGTCTTCTGTGGTGAATGGGACTTGCCTTTCCAGTTTAAAGCTCTCACATGTATCTGTGGTCAGAAATACTTCAAGAAATGAAGCTAAACTGAGAGGAAAAATCCTGCTGTTTTATTTTGACGCTTGAGGCTTGTTTACCTGCTACTGTCATGAAATGCCACCAAATATTCACAACATTATTGAAACATTGGTGAGAAGTTATTCAATGAGGCAAGACTGGAGTAACTTCTCAATTTCAGTATTGATAAATAAAATATCTTATTCAGTTTTAATAGATAAAAATATCTTACTACCCTACAGTGCAGGGTAGTTGTACAGTTTTGCTTTTCTTGGTTACTGCTGTTCCTGAAGTTACATTACATGATGTCTGTTACTGTCTGCATTGGTACTGACTTTGGCAAAAATGTGCCATCTCTGTTCAATGTAACATTAATTTTTCATTTGTCTAAACTAGAAAGTAAGAAATGTGCTGTTTTAGCAATCTGTGAACTGTCATATGTGCACCTGGCACTTCTTAATATCTAAGAACAGTAATAATCAATAGTAGTTTCTAAATGCGGGGGTCTCTGGGTCACAGTTGCAGCCAGACTGGAATGTAGGAGCAAAAAGAAGGTTGAAAAAAGCTTTTAATTCATGCTGCAATTTTGATTTCTGTAAATCTTGGGATACTTCATGTTCATTTTTCGTTGACAAAATCTAGGTATATATTCAATATGATTTTTGCAGTTAAATTGTAAAAGCTTTGAGATTTTGATTGTATTGTTTTAGCCCACACAGAAAGATTCAGGGTGGTATAAACCATGTCTTTTTTTGGGCAGGAAGGGATCATTAGTGATAGTACTCATAAATATTAACTTCCACAGGGACATCATTAATGAAAGTGAAGTGTTCTTCCTTTATCACATTTATGTTGAAATTCAGTTCTTGGTGGTGGGACGGAGTGCAAAGTGTAATGGAGAATGATGAGAAGCAAAAAGCATCTCCAATCTAATCAAGAACAAAGTTTTCCTTGCTTCTTATTGAGTAATATCATTAGTTTTGTTGCCTAAAATTTATGGGGAAAAAAAATCTTTCTGAGACAGTATTTGTCTTGGGTAAAGGTAGAGAACAGCTCTTTACTGAAAAGCTTTTCAGGTCTACAAAACATTGACACGTGCACTACAGCAGAGAAGTCTTGTCATTTATAACACTATTTAATTACTTTAACTAGAAGTTTTATCCAGTCTAAAAACTGTCTACCCTCAGGCCACCTTGGTGTCACTCCCCAAACCTCCCCTGGGTCTGCCCCTTGGCACACCCACCCCCGGGTCCCAGGACTCCGCGCTTTGTCGTCTTCATCATCATCACACTGCTTTGCCCTCGTTGGAGCTTCCCCAGGGTTCTTGGTCTGTCTCTTGTTTTGTCTAGAATGGTATCTTACTATCCTGCTATTGGTCCATGAGTGTCAGGCTCAGTGTTCTGGCTGTTCCCTGACCCTTCAGACAGGATGCAGGAGTGTAGCACAGTGGTTGGAAGCTGGAGCTACTATTTCAAATATAAGAAACTACACAGCTATATAAAATCCATAAATGCATAAAATTCTAAGGCAAGCTGGGAAATTGCAATATAGAAATACAAACATGCAGAAAACAGGTGCTGTGTCAGATGCTCATTGCTTGCCTTTGCTTTGCTGTGTTCCAGGTACATGACTGATGGTGGCCTGGGCCTGTACACGCGGCGGCTGAACCGGCTGCCCGACGGCATGGCCGCGGTGCGGGAGACGCTGCAGCGCAACACGGCCCTGGGGCTCGGAGACGCTGACAGGTGAGCCCAAAAACTGCTCCCACCTCGTGCTTTCCTGGCTTCCTGTTGTTCCCACTGCACCTGTGACCTCCTGAGATGGAGTGGCGTTGGGAATTCACATACTGAGTGTGTGGGTTTAATGTAAACCGTCTTCTGCGGAGGGAAAGGACTTCAACTGACAAGCCTTTGAGGTTTATGGTGAAGACATTTTATTACACACTGCACATGGTTTATATAGGGTTAAAGCTACATTCTGTTGGCTAAATTGAACCTCACACCATCAAGCCACAACTTTTAAATGGTTATAATCCATATCTCACAAGTCCAATGTTTATATGAACTCATCCTAGATGTTTTCAGGTGCATCTCTGGAGTCCTGTGTGAAAGTCGAAGTGTTCTCATGAGAAACTTCTGGGGAGTCACTGAGAACTCCTATGGAGTGATTTCTCCTTTAATGATCAACAGCAGCTGTGGTCTTGCTGCTTCTTAGCTGATATCTGCTCCCGTCTCACGGAGTTGATGCCAGCTGGATTGCTCATATGCCCATTTTCTCAAAGAAATCCTTCAACATGGGTGTGAGTTTCCCCAGGGTGTTTTGTGTTAGGTGTCAGGATAAATGTGGATTTTGTGCCTTCTGACTGCTTTGCTGAAATCTCCTCCGGGTTTTGGGGGACAAGATGCAGCACAAGAAGACTTAAAACTTCTATTTTCATAGTGTTTGAAATACGATAGGTCTAGTTCTGTTCTGATTTCCACTGATTCTTCCAAGTCCAGTGATCCAATGTGAACAGTTAAGGCCAGAAGTTAAGAATCAGGGGACTGATTCTTTATGTGACTGCAGTCATAAAGGAACCCAGGGATGTGGATATATTCTGTTGAAGTTGAGATAAATGGGTTAAATGCTGTTGCTTTTAGGGACATCAGCATATAGCTGTTTCTTTCCCTTCCAAACCCCAAGCCTGGTGAGTGTTACTAATGATGGAGTAAGTGACCTGTTGTCATTTTTCTCCCATGAGGGGCCTCTGAGTACAAAACACGAATTACGAGGTACTGGTTCGAACCAATTTATGAACTAAGCATTTTTCATTATCAGTAAGTCATTCCCAGGACACAGTGCGCTTGACTGAGCTTGATATGGCACCTTCTTCCTGGTGATGCATGTGTTACTAAGGCAGTACAAGTGATGGAGAATCCAGCCTTGTTTTCTGGGTCAGCCGTCCTCAATTTGCGTTGGCGTCCTCATGATGATTAGTAAAGAGCAGGATGGTAAATCTAAACAAAGGAACTCAAACCTCGCAGAGAATCCCAGCTCAGTTTGAATTACAGGTCAACATATGCTTGCCTGTTGTAAAATATGCCTGGATTTCTCAGGAGCTCATATCTCTTTCAGGACATTTGCTACTTGAAACCCAACCAGCACTCACTGCTGGTGCTGAGGGAAGGTGTTGCCACCTTGTGAGGCAACTGGAGACTAATCAAGTGTCATCCTCTTCTGCTGCTGTGGCTTCTGGACACTACCACAGTAACAGAAGCATCTGTTTAGAACACAGCATTGGTTTAAGATAAAGCCTATTACTGTTTAAGTATCAGTCAGCCTTCTGAGAGCCAGTGGTACATAACTCACTGTTGGTTCCTTCCCCCATCCAATATTTTCTGTGCTTGCAACACTTTTTCTTTGTATGTAAATTATTTTCACATTTAATTTGCTGAACTCCTTCCCCCAAGACACAACACCTCAGGTACCAATTAGGTACATTTGACAAGAGAGATTATTTGTGTATTTAAATATATTCCACCTGGAGTGAGACTGTGACCCACTGAAATGCAATCCTCAGTTTGTCAGTTGTTTCAGCTTTGAAAATCATCCTTTCTGTTGACATGGAAGGGATGGACTTGACACACAATAAGGACTGTGTGGCTGGTGATTTATCTGCAGCACAGGATCACAGAATAATCACCCTTGGTCCCAGAGCTGGTGATATTAGTATGTGTCGCTTTTAGTCTTTTGTATTTAAAATATAAAACTGCTCACGTTATGCAGGAAATGAGAGCTTTCTTACAGTGATTTAAAAATAGCTCCTCTTTGCTTGCTGGGTGTCCATGATGTACAGTTTAAACAAAACGTCAGTCTTGGTTTGAGCAGCAGTTTTCCAGAGTGAAAATGGGCATAAGAAAAAGGAATTGAATAGAACAGTGCAGTAACTGATGGTTTCTTCATTCTGTGAGTGGAGGCAGTGAGCAGATGCTGAGTTGCTTTATTGGTACATGTAGAAAACATACTAAGATTATATTTAACTTGTTCAAAGCAGTTGTTAATTGAATGCATGGGAGAACAAATGCAAAAGCCTGTGAACTTGTGAGGATGAGGTTAATCATTACAGAGTTATCAGAGGAATTTTTTCAGTGTGCTTGCTTGTTTAGTTTCTGGTGTTATTAATTGCAGAAGTTTAGTTGTGAGGCTTTTGCTCATTGGCTCTGGTAATGTAAAGCCTTAGAAGGTACATTTTCCCCTGCAGCAGGGAAATCCAAACAAGGCACTTGAATTTAATGCTTGATTGCAAGGTTAATGGAATCATTGCACAACACAGCTGAGCTTATTTGTTGACTTACAGACAATTTGTATTTGCCTAGAACAAAGGCATTTTACATTTTAAAAAAGGCATTAAAATGCCTTCTATTTAGTTTGTGATTATTTTTTTACTTAAGTTTGTGATTTTTTTAAAGGTTGGAAATTAATCTCCTGTTGTCTTGTCTTTGCTATGTATGTGGACTTGGTTACCATCTGGTTGTTTAAGTTGATTTCACAGATGCAGCTGGTTGATCTGAGACTAAATTCTTGTCTTTGCCTTCATATATGTAATTTGCATTTATAAATATGTATAGAGATAAGAGAGAAGATACTTGAAACTTAGATTTGAATAAATCTTTCTGTAATTCCTTACTTGTGTAACCTGTTATTTAGAGAAGTTATTTCAGACCTATGCTGATTTATCATATCCTTGTGACTAGAACAGGAGACTGTTTAATACCTGTGAGCTTGTAATGGTGTTATTAGAGAAAGGGGTATATGACCTTTTAAAAAATCCTTGGGGATGAAGTGCTTAAAGAGCTACTTCTGAGCATGATTAACTTGGATTGTTTCCCTTTTACAATTTTATTTGAGGTTGCATGAATTACATGGCTTTGCATAAAGGCATAAAAAGGTCTTCCCAGCTTCTGACTGGAAGGACCTGTCTCATCAAATAGTGGATTATGTTGTCTTGGTGCTTCCAACAGCTGTGGCATTGGTGGACTGTGAGTAAAACCTGGCCCAGAAGCTGAGTGTGCTCTTCAGGAGTGTGTCTGTGTCACGGGTCACATCTGGGAGAACTGCAGCAACAGTCTTGTCGCACTCTTAGTTAGAAACAAGTCCATATCCAGTTTGTCTTGCACAAGGATTTGTGACTGAAGCTGCTTCCTGGCAGTCTGCATCATTTTAGAATTTCCTGCTTCTGCTAAGATTTTTGGCTATTCCCAGAGAGGTCTGTGGAACCAGGACAGGAGGTGGGCAGGAAAGAAGAATTGGAAGTGAAGCAGAAGCCGAGCAGAAAGACAGAGGAGATTCCATGCAGAGGACACAAACATCACTATTAACAGGAATGTCACTGAGTGCAGATTTTCAGCAATTTCTACAAATGGTAAAAATTACAGCTTTCAGAAATAGCTGAGGAGTAGTAATTTGCTGTTATTTTGCATTTTATGAAAGCAGATTAAGGCTATTTGTGTGGCTTTTGGCTCAGGTAGCAGACAACGCTTCACATTTATTTGTGGAGTAAACCCCTTTGACTGGAGTAGGTTTCAATTCACTAAGTGCAGTTTAATTTCTTGAGTCCTGCTGCAGTGATGAGGTTATTAATGCTTGGTGATGAAGGGAGGTTGTTGGCTTGCCTGCTTAACCATGGGAACTTGGATCACACTTCAGAAGGGCTGAAAAGCAAGTTGAAGCAAATCATCAGGTTGGGGGCAATATTGGCCTGTTCTGAAAGGTGGGGAGAGAAGATGTCACTGCTTTTGGGACGAGGCAGATTCCACTGAAAGCAGAATTACAGCCATGGTGTTGATGGCTATGGCTTAAGAAGCTGCATCAAATTTCCCCTTTTTTTCTGGGTTGTTTTTTTTTTAGATGCTGTTTTATTGTAGACAATGGAAAATGTTACAAGGACAAGAAAATGGAATTTTTTGTTAAGATATTGTTTATGCAGTTTTACAGTAGGGTAAGGACAGCTTTAAGTCCTGACTGCATGTTTTCAGTTTTTCTTCTTAATTGAGGCAGTGAAGCTAAAGTTAAATGAAGGTGTCTGCAAGTCCTGGTTTTGCAGGTGAGGAGTGAAGTCCTCCAGTGACAGAAAATATCCATTAGCAGCACTGCCCCATCACTACCCAGCTCATCATTGCTGTGGTTTTAGTACTCTAGCAGAGGTGGCATGATACATAAGAAAAGTGGAAAAACAGAGAAAATGGTTCTGTAATAGACTGGATGGTCTTTGTCTTAAAATATTAAAACGTGTTGGGTTGTATCTTAAACTTCAGATGGACACAACCCTTGTAATAATACATAAAAATAGATCTTTCTGCCTTGGAATGGCAATGGAATTCCCATCATCTCCTTCCCCTGCAGCATCCCCTTCCCCTGCAGCGCTCTCAGGAGTGTTGACGTAAGTGTTTGAGGAGTTTCCCTGTGAATGAACTTGCTGGGAGATGCCTCTGGTATTTGATGTGAGGGGGTTTCCAGGGGAAGGGCAGCCTTCCTGTCCGGAGCAGGAGCAACTCTGTGCATTGAAATCCTCAGGAGATCTCAGCTGAGGGAGTTGCCACACCATGACTACTCTGCCTGGAAAATTTCATGCCATGTGTTCACAGTTCCATCACTTTCAGCAAGCCCTGGGAGCTGGACTTGCATTCAGTTGTTACTCATTAAGACAACTTAAAAATTCTACTTTTCCCATTTCTTTTTCTTGCTGGGACAGTGTTACACCTCGACATAAGGATCCTATATACTAAATAAGCACAATTTCCTAGAAAATAATTTTAAAATTTCCAAATTGTTTTGAGGTGATACAAATCACACAGTATTTCTGAGCATTCATTGCTCACTGTGGCTGTGCTGTGAGTCACTGCAGTTTGTGCATATATGCCCATCTAGAGATGCTTAACAGCAAAGCTACAGCACTGGTGAAATTATTCATGTCTAACAGGTCATCTGCTCTGCTTGACCATCTGTTTGGATTTTATCACTTAATTAGAAAAAAGTACTATTGCTTCTAAGTATGCAGGTTTTACCTTGGTACCTGCAGATATCCATCTGTCTGTCTTTGAAAGATCCCACATTTATCTTGAAAACTGGCTCTCAGGAAGAGAGGAAATTCACATTGCAAAGATTCTTTGAAGTCTATGGCCTTGGGATCTGCTGATTAGAATCACAATACCATATACTTTTATTTTCCAAGGACTCTTTTCACAGGCTCCAATCCAGAGTGGTTTTAGGTTACATAAAGTAATTGCCAAGTTAAGAAACAAGCAGTAGTTGAAAGCAGAGGTATAGGAGCTATACCCGAGGGCTGAAATTAGCATTACCAAAAGGAAAGAAGGGCCACTGCACTTTCAAACCAGGCAGGATTAATCAAGGGAGGCAATGCCTTGTGACAGGTCTGTTTCAGTGGTCTACAGATGACGAACTTCTCAGCAGGTAAACTTTTCTTGAGGCCTGAAACAGAAGCAAGACTTTGCATTATTTAACACAAGTTGAAGAGCAGTTGCTCTAAATCTAACTCTTAAATTAAGACAGACAATACCTACAAAGCAGAGGCAGATTTAGCAAGGAAAGGCTTGATATGATGCTTGTGTGATGCAGAAAAGATGGATAATTTATTGCCTGTAACATGGAGGGGTTAACTGGGGAGAGGGAGCAGATTCTCACAGGCTCTAAGGGCTGTCTCTGTATTGAATCTGGGGTCTAAGATTCACCACAGTTACTATTTTCATATTCTGGTTTGTTCTTTGGTGCTTTGAAGGTGCTTTATACAACTCCCTTGAAAATGACTAGGAGGAGGTGGAGGTGACCCCCTTGAGTAATCAGGTGCTTCTCAGCTTTGTGTGAATTCATTCAGGGGCCACAGTAATACTCTTTTTTTTCCCCCCACACACGTATTTTTGGGGGTACGTGTGATACACTGGCTGAAGTATTCTGAGAAGTCCTTCTGCCGGATTTGCTGATAGTTCTGTTTAGAGAAGTGTGATGTTAGGAGACAGGTTTGAAAGTTTTGTTTGCTTCTCAGGCTTGGTCTGATTTTACCCATTGCATGATGGTAGCAGAGTGTGCTTCTAACACTCAACTTAGTGAGGCTGGGAGCTGTTTGAAGGCTGGAGAGTTTTTAGGAGGGGATGAATTAAAGGAGCAGATAATTTTTCAGCAGAGACTGTGTAAAAATTTCAATCCAGGCTCCAAATGACCACATCCTGTAGCAATAGCAGATACATGATTGATGGAGGGTGAGTGGACTGGTAGTTAAAGCAGTTTCGTGCCTATTAGTTAACTGACTTGGTGTAAAAATTTGTTTTCCTGTGGCAGAATCCGTTTTCCTTGTATTCATGGCCACAAAAAAGCGCCCAGATTTTAGTGCAGTTAGGACCTCTCAAAGTCCTAAATCCTATCCAAGTGCATCCACAAAGCCAAGAATTATCTTACTCTTCTCCAGGTATTCTCTAACACCTGGTTTAGCAGCTCCACGGGCTGACAAAGCAGCTGAGAGCAGTTCTTCGCCTTTTTCAAGAGCTTTCTTCATATGAGGAGGTGGAATTCTACCACTGTCCTAGTTCAGCAGGAGGGACCAGCACAGGTGATCAAAGCTGTGTATTCTACCCCCTCTATTCATTCCCCAAGGACAATGGACCATTAGCAGCAGCTGCCCAGGGAGCCATTATCACCTTCACACCCAGCCTGAGGGGGGCGGAGCTGCTAATGGGCCATCAACAGCTCAACACCCCCTGGCTCCCAGAGTTAATCACCCATTGTGTGAGTCCCCGCCCAGGGGGAGGGACTGAGTGCTCTCTGAGGGTACATAAGTGGTGGGTAAGAAGACCTTGGGAACTTCTTGTCGGATCCAGAGCAGCAGCAGGACCTTGACAGGAGGAGATCACCACTCTCGCCCAGACCACAGCCCTCGCCTGCACCAACAGGTTTTTCATTTCCTTTTGCTCTGGACTTGGGGGAACCACAGGGGTCTCAGCACAAGGGCAAACAAACCCCCTTGGGTTTGTGCCCCAGGACACTGGGTTATACTGCTGGGGTTTTGTGAGTTGAAAGCAATTTCTCTTGTGTGTCAGTGTTGTTATTGTAATATTATTATTAAATTTTAGCTCTGACTTATAATCTCTCTCATGGTGAGTTCATTTCCCCTGCTGGTTCGCCTTTAAACCAGCACATACCACTTAACACTAAAATCAAACCGACCAGACAAAACACCCTGCAATTGCAAGCTGCTCCCTCCAAAATGAGAAGACCAGGCAATCTTTAAGTGCTTGCCTATCACTATAGTTCCAAACCTCTTCAGAACTGCCTTTTTGCTTAGGTGGAAACACTGCAGAGACAGGCTGGATCTGGGCTTTAGGAGCTGCATTTCTTGTTGAATCTCTTCCCCCGGTGTCATGCCCCTTGTTCTTGTTGCTGCCATTCTGATTCTGCATTCCTCTCGATTTTGCATCTCTCTTCTAGCAGCTCATTAAAATGTTTGAGCCAGGAGCTGAAGTTCACTACAAAGCTCAGGGAAGGTGCCCTCAAGGGAAGAACTCATCCTGGCTAAGCCAGGAGCTTATTTTTGCCCCTTTATCCCACGGTTTGTCCCTTCTCCTGAAGGGCTGCACTGCAGCCTGTGGGCATGTGAAGGGACCTTACCTTTTTTTCCAGAATTCTACGTGCTAATTCTGGGGAAAAAGGGAAAATTGCCTCATTTAAGCAGTTGAATAATTTGCTTCTAGGTATGGCAAAGTCACAATCCTACACTACTGGAACTAGATTTTCCTGAAAAGATGCTTCCTTTCATACACCTCCACTTTTGGTGTATCAGTATAAAGTTGATCTCTGTGCTGACTTGGAGGCTCTTCTGAACCCCTCTATTTTCGCTTCCATTGCCAGAGATTAGCACTGTCTTTTCTGTTGTGTGAAGTGGCTTTGAAAACACTTAAGGCATGTGGGAAATGAAGCTTGTATTCCGAGGGTAAACAAGATTGTAGATACAAAGACCATTCTGAACTGTATCAAGGTCTTTGTGCTTTGCATGACAAACCGAAGAATGTGAAATGCTTGCTGACATAGGGCAGACTTTGTTGTTTGGTTTTCAATGTCGAATGGCAAGAGAGTCAACATAGTCTCTCAACTGACCTACACCAGTAACCTCTGAGTTTGGGATTTGGAGATTGAATAGATAAAACTAATAGCAGACAGCTGTCAGGCTCCAAAAGAATCCCAGTTTCGGGCCCTTTGAGGAGCGTGGAAGCTCATTGTGGCTGTAAAGTAAATTTCTACACAGGTGATTTTTTCAAATATTGTGTTTATTACTAAATGTCTCATTATGGAAAACCTAACCATATTAGTTTGTTGTCCATAATTGTACCTTTCAATAGTCAGGATTTTTTTCCTTCTGCTTTACAGCTTGTGTTTGTAATAATATTCTATTAGTATTTACTTCCATGGCAATAGAAATAATAATCTTAATAGCCAGGATCTAAGCCTTCTGTTTAGCAGATGAATGTTTCCTGTAATAGTATTGTTTGGAAAACTGTATCAAAATTCTGAGTCCAAATGTAAGGTGGATGTGTTTTCCTGCATGATCTTCTGAGATTTGCTGGAGTATTTTTCTTTCCTTTTTTTTTAACACTATTGATTACGTTTATTGAATATTTAGTCATTAATCCTGGTTTTCTCCTGTCTAGTGCAGAGCTTTCAAACACTGCAGGTGAGGGGAGGGGTCTCCATCAGTGAGACCCCTCCAAGGAATTCAGAGTATTTAGATGTTTTTTGAGCCATTGCCTGTGCAAGGGAATAAGACTCCTAAACTGAACTTGGATGATACCCTGGGATAGCACATATATATCTACATCTGCAACATAGTGGAAGAAGCTCTAAGGTATCCACAGCTTTGAGCTCATATTCAAAGTGCTGGGTGTTTCCTAAGCAGTGCTGTCATTCAGCTGCCCTCAATGGCAGCTCCTGCTTTCAGAAGGTAATGCAGTAAGGGGGATACTTTGGGATTGATTGATGTCAAAGGAAATGAAAGCATCTCTGACCTGGCACTCACAGAGGCAGGAGATGTCTTCAGACAAAATGAAGGTTGACTCCCTGTTCCCTTGGCACTTCCTAGAGGTGCACCGTGTTCCCATCCATCACAGACCTTATCTCTCAGCTGGGTGTATATACTGAGTTTCACAGAGAAGGGAATGTCTCCTTCCCTCTGCGTGTCCACAGACAGAAGCGCCAAAGGCAGAGTGGATGGACCACGTAGAAGGAATGTGTCCCCAGGGGAAGGGCATTCCATCTCTGCAGAGCAGCTGTGCTGCATTTTACCAGTTGGGGACTGGAGTGGCAGGCACAAAAGTTTATAACTATATTTTTGCTGCCCTGGGATTCTTGGAGCTCCTGCTTATGCCACGCTGTGCCTTGGTGTCATGAGGACTTCTGTGTCCCACAAGGCTATCCCGTGTTGAGGGCCCACACCCTTCTTATCTAGAAGTCCTGTTCTGCTCTTCTCCATTTCTCAGGTTCCTCATGGCATAGGGATTTTTCAGCAGTGTGATGAGGTGACTTTGTGACCTTTTTTATGACAGTTCATAAGATTCACAGTGAGGCTGAGACTCCACAGAACAAGTAGTCACTTTGCTACTGCTCTTTCTACATTGAGCCCCTGCCTGCTGAGGCTGAGATGGCCTGATCTTACACAGCTCTATGGGGCTTAAAAACACTCTGCTATTATATAAACAGACCTTAAGGCTTTCATGTGATGTTGTTGTGCAGCTTAAGTGTATACAGTTGAATATATATCTGGCTTGGATAAATAACTGCATGCTGGGCTGTCACAGCAGCATTATGAGAATGTGTGCAGTTTGGTTTTATTACTCCAAGGTTTTTTATATTCTCACTAAAACATGTAATTTTATTGAAAGTGATTGCTGCAATTTGAGACTAGTGAATTTGACATTAAGTGGCACTGGGAGGTGTGAAACCTGTGCAGAGCTGGCACAGGGAGCCTGAGGAACCCCCACAGCTGGAGACTGTGCTTGTGTGTGGCCAGGTATAGGTGGTCAATAAGTAGCCAGAGGATAAACACTAAACATTTGAAGTCTGATTAGTGCCTGAGCAAAGTCCAGGGGTTGAAGTCAGCTCTTTTTAAACATATGGTATTTTTTGTTGTTTCTTAACTTGCAAAGGCTCAGCTTAGCAGGTACTGTGGAGTTACCATGTGCTCTCATCAGCCTCAAGTAATATTTTTATCTCTGTAATCTGATTTTAACTTGAAAGTTTATCTTCTCTGATTATGTTGTTAGTTTAAGTTAATTTTCATATATATCAACTAATTCATTCGTTTTGGTTTGGGGGAAATGAGCAAACCACCTTCAGTGTTCAAAAAGGTTTTATTCCCTCTTTCATGTTCATTGTCAAGATTGATTTATTCTTGTTATGAAACTTGCAGCTAGAAAGACTCTTCCTGACATGACTTAATGCCTTAAACATTTCTTTGAAACTATGGATGTTATAGGATACTATCTGATATGGGCATGCATAGTTTTATGTTTGATTTGCATTTTTATGCAAAGGTTTGATTTTTATTTTCAGAGATGACTGAAACATAATGTTGCTTTTGCAAAACTGAAACTGTTTTGAATGCAGAAGGGATGAATGGATTATTACCAGGAAATGGCTAGAGATGTATTTATAGACACCTGTGTGCCTCTATGGAAAAAGGTGAGAGGGAAAAGGAGAAGGAATAATCACCAACATGAGCTTATGGGAAAGAAAGATAAGTATCTTGTGCCAAATCAAGTTCACAGAGGTTACATTTACCCAGGAAAGCCTTATATTCCACTCAGTCTGCTTTTGGGACTGTGTATGTTCTCCATCTACTCCCAGATAGAGAATTTATCAGTTTGTGCCTGAGAGCATTTCTGAACCAAAGGTGTCATGAGGTGGATCAGGAGCTGGCAAGAAATTTGCCTTTGCACATTTCTAATGTTTTAAATGTGCATGCAAAGGAAAGACAGAAATTTTCTGGAATCAGAATATTGTGATTTCAAACTGGAGTCAGGCTGTGAGTTCTGTGCTCCAATTCCTGTTGAAATTCTTTGTTGGTTTTTAACTATAACCACTAAGCTGTTTCTTTGTTAAAACATATCAAAAGCCAAAATGCTACGTAGCAACATGAAGTTGCTTGTCATTCCTTTAGGTCAGAGTATGCTGATGGTTTGATCTCCAACACCAACACCCAGAGGGTAAAGTCAGAGATGTCTTCCACGCTGTGGCTTAGAGTTTGGGTCCCTTTCTGCAATAGCTTCTGACTAGTTCTTGATTTTAGTGACATTCTCATCTCCCACATCGTGTTTTTATGACTTTACATTACCTGTAATGAGCTAAACATGGGACTGATAAAATAATGGTGCTGTTCTGTGAGTCACACCATATGTTCCACTCTCTCCATCACCACAATTCCAGTCGTTCTTCTCTGTGAGTCATGCCCAGTTATTTTACCTTTCCTGCATCATCCCCTCTGTGCTACTGAATCAGTCTGCCTGCAGCCATTCATCTCTTTCCAAACAGTGCCTTGTGCTGTCAATGATGGGCTTTCATCACACCTGCCTATGTCCTCAGCCAGTTACTGAAACCCTCCTTTGCCCAGGAAACGTGTTTGAATCCTAAAGTTGCTCCCTGCTTCGGATACATTCTTCTTGTATTTATTGACATCAAACTCACTCTGATTTCACTGTCAGATGTTAACCCCGTTGGAATGAGGGAGCTTGCAATGTATGGTGAAGTGATTGAGTTTATTATGGCAGTGTGCATGTTATCAAATCATTAGGCATAAAGGCTCACTTAAGAAAGAAAAAAAGAGAGCCAAAGGTAACATGACTTGGCCAAGCAAGTCTGGGTGAGATCATGGGAGGAGAACAAAACTTTGTTTGGATGTCTTCAGAAATAGGAGTGAACTGTAGCTATGACTTGAAGTAGAACGGATTTGAGACAGACAAGAAAAACAATTAGTAGAAGCAAAACTTTCTGGCACTTACTGTCTTATAAACCAGTCTCTGTAAGTCTGCTCTTTGTGTCCTTAAAAACCTATCTGAACTGAAGCACAATCCCACATTGGAGGGAGAGTGGTAGGAATAACTGAGGAGGGATTTTCAAGGGGGGTTTTTTCAGATGAATCTTTGTTCCTTTTGTTATTAATCCTGAAGGGAAGGACTTTCCTCAGTTCCTTAGGTGTGCCTGTTGCAATGCAAAATATGTTTGCATTAATCTAACTATAGTCTTTTTTTATTACCATTTCTGAGGGGGCAGGAGTCATCTACTGACTTCTGTCCTTTGATCCTGCCATCCTTGTGCAGGTTCCTTCAGTGAAGTCTCTAAACAAATAAATCCACTGACCACTCCTTCACTCTGGAGGAATTCACTGAAATAGAGCTGTCTGTATCAGCCCTAGTTTTAAGTCTCTGATAGCAAAGTGAGGCACCATTTCACAGCTCAGCCATTGTGGCACTGTTGAAATAGGACAGAGAAATGAGAGGCTGGTGTAAAATGGTTTTCATTTCATTATTGCACTTGGATAAAACAGAAGACAAGGGTTTGATTTTTGCCCTTGTTTTTCCCTGACACAGTGGTGGTGCAGTGAGCAAGGTTCTAATGCACAGAGTTTAGCTGAGGTCTCTGCTGTGCCTGGCTGGAGCAGGGATCTCCACTTCGACCTCCTCTGTTTGGGTTGTTTCTTTAGGAATATTTCTCTCTGTATCTTCTGCCAAATTATTTGCTGGAAATAAAATCCACATAAGATACTGAAAGGTGTTGATGGGACTCCTGACTATTGTGGAGCTATCAGGAGAGGAAGTGGAATGGAAGGAATTAAGGATGAAGTCCTTGAACTCTCAGTTTCCCCCCAGCTGATTTAACTACGAAAATTAATAGGGGGTCCAAGGGAGTCATCCTAGTGTTGTGGAGCTACATTTTTTAATAAACCAACAGGATATTTAATAAAAAATTCCAAACATCTCCAAAATATTGCTGTAGCAGTAGCAGGACTGTCATAGCTGGAGAGTTTTAGTTAAAGCTTGCCAAAGTAGAAAGTGCCTTAAAAAGGCTCTTTTTAACAAAATAATTGTCTAGCTGGATCCCAGTTACTGCTTCTAATCTGCTTTTGTGTCACCACTGTGGTGTGAAGGTGTTGTGTTGGGTTAGAAGGCAGGCCTGGGAAGTTCTCAGGATCTCAAAGAGAGAATGGACCACAGGGAACAACTTGGGCCTGGAGATGTTTTGCAAATGAAAAATGGCAGTAACAGAAAGTTGAGGATGTGCACAGTCCATCTGCTGCCCTCCCACAGAGGAAGGCTGTGAACCTCCTGGAGTGAGTTCAGGGCAGGCCACGAGGATGCTCAGAGGGCTGGAGCACCTCTGTGATGGAACCAGGCTGAGAGAGTTGAGATTGTTCAGCCTGGAGAAGAGAAGGATCCAGGGAGACCTCCCAGTGCCTGAAGGGGCTCCAGGAGAGCTGGAGGGACTTTGGACAAGGGATGGAGGAACAGGACAAGGGGGAACGGCTTCAAACTGAAAAGATGGTGGCTTTAGATCACATATTAGGTAGAAATCCTTCCCTGTGAGGGTGGGCAGGCCTTGGCACAGGTTGCCTAGAGAAGCTGTGGCTGCCCCATCCCTGGGAGTGTCCAAGGCCAGGCTGGATTGGGCTTTGAGCAGCCTGGGCTGGTGGAAGGTTTCCTGCCCGTGGCAGGGGGATTGGAATGAGATGATCTTCAAGTTCCCTTCCAGCCCAAGCTGTTGTGTGATTCTGTGCTGACACAGGTGGGCCAGGCTTCCCCAGGTACCATCCTTGGAGAGCTGTGATCCACCTCTGCCAGCAGGTCCCAATCTTCAGCTCCAGGTTTTCTGTCCAAATTTGTTTTCCATTTCCTTTTCTTTTTTACAGTTGTTATTCACATACAGTTTCGGCTTCCCTTCATGACTCTGTTCTCCAGGGCCCTCCAGAACCAAATAAAAATGTTACATTGCAGGTCAAGGTTTCTCAGGGAAGATCAGTAAAACTTAATAATAAAATCATGTCTGTTTTCTGATGATACTCAGGGATAGTTGTGCTGCTGTTAACTGAGACCACAGCCCATCCTTAGGCTGGCACGCAGCTTGGAAAATTTCGGGTCGAACAGCTCAATTTTGGCGAAGGGATAAATAATTGAACTCATTCCCCCTGCTAATTATTTCATTACTGTAACACAGCCATCTCTGAAGCAGTGGGTGTAGCAGCCTCAGAGAGAACAAACATGTGCCCCAGCAGGGCTGGGGAAGGAATTACTGGGCAAGGAACAGCTTTGCAAGTTTTTGCTCTTACAGAAATGCTAGGAAAGGTTCAAGAGTCCTGCAGGGACCCTGGGACATCAGGACTTGTGCAGGGTAGGGAGGGGAGCAAGAAAGCAGTGCCAGCATCAGTGATGTGGAGCTCTCAGCAGGCAAGGCTGCTGAATTGCTCCAGCGGGAAAGCCGTGTTCACCTGCTGGAAAATAGTAGAATTGTGTTTTTCTTTTACATTTCACGGCTGGAATGATAAAAGGGTTAAATTCTTCTGAAGTGCAGTAGGATGAGAGGTGGCATGACATTGGAAAGGTTTATGGCTTTGCACAGTTGAGCCTTTGTTTTCTCACACTTTATTTCTAAAAAAAACCAAAGGACAGAGAAAGAAGCCCAGCCGCTTTAAACTTGTTATCAGCTGAAAGTTAGAGAGAGTGTAGGTGAGGTGGTGCTGAAGGAGCAGCCTGCGGTTCTGCCGCTGGGCTGGGAGAGGCTGCGCTGAGCTTTGAACGCATCGGGGCAATTAAACCCTCCAGACATCCCCCGCAAACAAAGGCACAGAAGGGAGTCTCCCTGTTCTTGTGCTGTTTGTCAGCAGGAGGAAGGAAGAGTGTGTACAAGAAGAAAGAAAAGATGGTGCTGTCTCAGCGGAGGATGTCAGACCCCAGCAGGATGCCTGCTCCAGTTGCAGCCGATAAATAATAAGCATTTGTTATGCTAATAGTGACTATTTCCAATAACATGATTTGCATGCAGATCGTATGTGTGTTAATTACACCGTGCACGTAGCCAGTAATGCGCATCTGAGGCCTTGTCTTTAGCATTTTGATTTGTAAAATGCTGCAGCATGTTAATGAATATGGCAAAGTTTTCAAGTGCAAATCAATAGCTGGTGGAATAAAAAGCCAGATAGCCCCGAGATAACCAGCGACAATTGTGAAAGCAGCCCAGGATTAGTGTCGCTTCTGGCCCTGACAACATCTGTCCTTGCACCTGATTCTAATGAAAATAAAATGAAACAAAAGGCAGGATAATAATTAACCCCTTGTTGGCTAATTACTAGGTGCACACTTGTGAACATTTCTGTGCCTTATACCAGAGCACAGAGTTTAGTAATTTCAGTCTGACTTTATGGCACCTGGGGGTGGGGACAGGAGATAAGGGATGGTGTGGGCAGAGTTGCTCACTGAAAAAATAGGTTGCATCTTGTGGCCATGGTATTTCTGACCCTTACCAAGACTGGACTTTTGGTGAGCTGGGTCTCAAGGGCAGCTCCAAGTAGTCTTCCTTCTCATTCCTCCTTTCCCACACATGTTCTGGATGTGTATCATTTGTCATTTTATTTTGCCTAAATGTAAGTTCCTGTTGGTCCTCCTGACCTACAAGCTTAACTAAGACAAGAACTTGGTCAGGAGGAGAGTGCTGAGTGGTAGAAGTGAAGGATGCCCTATGAAATATAAGGCTGTGACAGCTGAGGTGGGGTTGTGGTGAATTTGTGTTGCACACAGACCATTTTATTATTTTCAGATGTGCATGTGTAAAGCACAATGCAGCACCAGTTCAGGAATCTCTGACCTGTGTTTCAGAATGCTGCATCTTCTGTTTTTACAACTGTACTGATTTATTTCTGACACCCCTGAGCCCTTCTTCCACCTTACTACTTACAATGAAATTTAAGAAAAAATAAAATATCCATCCTATAGTATCTTGGGGAAAGATCTAAGAGTTATTATATTGCATTCCAGACTAAATATTTAACATGGTTCATAAGGTATATTTACCTGGTGGGAAACTGCAAGAAGATAGTTTACAAGTCATTGCCAGATTAATTTTTCAGGTATCAGATAACAAAGTCAGGTATCAGATAATTGGGGCCCTACAAGGCACAGATGTTTGGAATTAGCAGTTCAATTTCAAAAGAAAATAATGGTTACATGCAGTAGTTGGCCACATCAATACTCTGTTGTCATTGCCATTGTTGTTCCCACATCCCACTGCTGCTCACTACGGGTGTTTTACAGTTACCATTGCATCTGTAGAAATTAAAAGGATTTGCTCTTCTAGAGGAGAATTAATGGGTTTAATAATTTTGTTACCCGTGAAACTTTGCTGTTCCTTCTGCAGATGTGCTGCTTCCCATGCCCGGCACTGTGATCACAGTAGCTCTCTGTGTCCACACTGACCTTCACCCCTGGTGTGGGAACGGGGAGCTGAATCTCTGCTCCAAGTCACTTTCCATGGAGAGGAGACCTTAATGCCCCTCACCAGTGGGCTCATGGTCACTGCTGTCTGTGAAAGGGCAGAGATTTAGGGAGCATGGAGCTGTCAGAGTCTGTGTTGTTCAGGAACAACCATGACAACTGCTAGACTGCAGAGCCCAAACATGTCTGTCTTCTGGAGGAATAAAAGCAGAAGGTTTCAACCTCATAGAGGCTTTCCGTGTTTGCAAGAAGTGTTCTCTCCCTGAGTAAGTCCTATGAGGAAAGGCTGAGGGACCTGGGGGTGTTTAGCGTGGAGAAGAGGAGGCTCAGGGGAGACCTCAGCACTGTCTAGAACTACCTGAAAGGATGTTGTAGCCAGGTGGGGATTGGTCTCTTCTGTCAGGCAACCAACAGTAGGACAAGAGGGCAGGAACTTAAGCTCTGCCAGGGGAGGTTTAGGTTGGATATCAGGAAGAAGTTCTTTCCAGAGAGAGTGGTCAGGCATTGGAATGGCCTGCCCAGGGAACTGGTGGATTCACCATCCCTGGAGGTTTTTAAGGTGAGACTGGATGTGGCACTGAGTGCCATGATCTAGTAATCAAAGTGGGGTTGGACTTGATGATCTCGGAGGTCTCTTCCAACGCAACTGATTCTATGATTCTAGGAGTAACGGAAAGTAAGATTTCCGTGTATCAATGTTGCAGGTAAAATGTTGACCTTTGATAAAAGCAGGTCTACCAACTGAAATTTCCTCCAGTCCAGCCTGTGTGAAGCTGCTGTGAGCTGCCAGAAGTGTGTGCTCCATCCCCTCCTTTGGAGGACCAGCCCCATGTGCTCTACAGCTACGATTTTATTAGGGCATAGTGGAGGTTGGAAGTTCACGTGGGCAAGTTGTGATTACCACAGGTGTTCACAAGATAAGGAGTTTCTTGGAGGACACACTTGTAATCAGCTGCAATTTTTAAGTATTAGTTTAAATTTAGTGATTTACGTGAGAGCCTTACTGCTTAACTAAGAATTTCCATTCTGTTTCTAGAGCAAAAATACTGAGTGCGTAAGAGTTTGCCAGCATTTTAAACAAAACTTTGGACCTAGGAAAGACTTTTGTTTAAAAGTATGCAGTAATTAGAGCATCTGTCTTGTAGGTAACAGTTCGATTGAGTTATTGTTTTGTTACATTATAAATCTACAAAAACCTTAGTGTTCATAACCAGGCTTAGGTAACCATGGCAGGGAGGGGTAATGTCTGAAAGTCTGTATTGCATTAAGAGTGTACTGTGAATTGGGAAATGGCAAGTTACTTTATTTGACAGACAATACCAATAAGAAAAAAACAATTCCAGTGGGAAGGCACATCCAAAAAGAGTGGAAATATTTTGCAAGGTAACCTGAGAAAGAGGCCCGACTTTTGGCTTGGAACATCCTTATGTTGTAGGATGAAGTAGATCCCTTTGTTTTATTAGGGAAATGCAGATGGACTCTCAAAAAATAAAGGAAAACTAATTTTTGTTGGAGTTGGGATTTTGCATCTTTGTTCTTTGGTGATTACTCAGTTGAAGTGTTTCTGTGGTTGGAAGGTTTATAGGCTCAGTGATATGGAGGATTTGCAAACACTAAAGATGAAGCTGTAATGATGCTACCTTGAATTAATAGTTCTACTTTAATTAGAATAAACGAGTTTACTTTTCTAGTGGGCTGGATTAGCTTTACAACAGGCACAGCAACAATAAACAACTGTAAATGCAGAGATATCCCTAATTAGGGGGAGGCTGAAGCAATTAAGATGGGTGAACTCTGTTGATCATAACTGAACCAGGTTTGACTGAGATCCATGGAGGTGGCAGCAGTGGTTTTACAGCGGGTGCTGTGACGTGGTTAATGACCACTGTTGATTAAACACTAATGATTTTAGTATTTTATTGGGCGGTGTGTGGGAGGGGAGGCTAAATCAAGTTTTATTTGTCTTTTCAAAACCATACCACAACTACTTGGAGAGCTGCTTGTTCAACCAGAAATAAATACTTAAGTGTAGTTCTGTAGATATTACATTTGGCATTCCCTTCTTGGGGCTGAATGCATCCTCTGACACAGTCCCCTGGACCTGCTGGCCAAAACAGAACTTGTAACTCGAATCTTCCCTCTCTCTAAGCTGTTCTCTGCCTTACTGGCCATTAAGAACTTTGCTCCTTAATTATGAATTTCTTTGGCTTCTTTCATATCTGATAGTTCTGTTCCCTGCTATGTTGCTTGTTTACATAGACATGATGTTGGAAAGTTCAGAAAACAAGCTATACATGATAATGGACATCTGTCATGTGTTCATCCCAAAGTGGTTTCTCAGGGTCCTGAGAAGGAAGTAAATGTGGCAGCTGCTCTGTTTCTGTAATTTCATTTGTTAGGGAGCAAGCTGAAAATCTTAATGGTTGCAGAAGACAATAAAGTTTTATAACAGCATAGAAGTGCTCTGTTCCTCTATTCAGCAGTTTAGATGGGAAGAATTAAATTTCTTGCCTTAGTCAATGGCATGTGTGTTAAAATCTGTGATTGACAATGTTATGGTCTTTGGAAAGAGGGCTGATTTTTATGGTTTGGAGACAAACACAAAGAAAACTGCATTTAAAACAATGAGAATGAGAAATCGTACTTGTGTTTTAGTACATTAACTGCATTTTAAGATCGGATTTTTTTACCATTTTATGTAGTTCTTACTAATGAGCTATTTGCCCTGTTATATATATATTTTTGTTAGGTTTGTTTATTTGCTATATCTGGAAAAAATAAGATAGCACAGAAAACATAGGTGCACAAACATATACATGTGTATATTGTAAATATGTTGATAATATTTCTCACTTGAGGAGTTTGAGACTTGGTAATGTGTTTAAATATAGAAATAAACATTTGGATCCTCCAACTATAACCCCTGGATTCAGCATTCAGTTGGACGTGCAAACTGCATCTCTGCTCAGCATCCCCCATTTTTATTGGATTGTCTCCAGTTCCCTGCCTTTTTTCTCTCTCCACTGCCACCAGAAAGTAGCCATTTGTGTTCATTGCCTCTGATCTGCTTGTTCATTTGAAGTGGGTATAGTGAAAGCTGTGCCTCCCATCTGTGTCAACATGAGTGCTCCGTGGAGGCTACTGGCATTTTTTAATCTTTGAAGTACAGGTAGAATGTTAAAAAGCCATTTTTAATCATACACCACACGTACATAAACACTCTTTCCTTCTCTGTCAGGCTTTCCTTCTCCATCAGATGTGCTTCTTGCCTTGTCAGAGAAACCTGTGGCTGCTCAGGGAGAAGCAATTCCCAGGAGGTGGATGCTGAGTCTGTCTCATTCCTTTCTCAATGCAATAATTATTAATCTTTTCCCAAGTCGTTCATCTTATCCCACATTTGACTCCTCTGGTCGAATGCACAGTCTTTTTTGGGCCAGAATCCCTACTCTTCAAGTGAGGTTTTGCTCTGGGACTTAGGAGTAGAAAAAGTTTTATACTTAATGGTAGAAAAATCTTCCCTCCCCTCTCCCTGATGGGGAAATGTGTGACGCTACATACCCGTGATGTGTGTTTTTACTTCCTCCTGTGCAATACCACCTGAGTGATTTTAACAAAATCCTCAAGTGTTCTGTGCTTCTTGTGTGCACTTCTAAAAAGAAAGAAATCAGACAGCGCCACCAGACAGAATTGTCTGCTCTCAGGAAAGTCTAAGGTGACAGAGGACTCTTCAGACTGAGATTTAGGAGAGTGAAGAGTATTCTGTAGCAGACATCCCTGATCACTGCAACCTCAGTGCCTGGGGAGTTAAAAAATGGATCTTCGTTTTTCCTGTCCCACTTTTCCTGTCTTCCAAACTCCCTTTGGAACCTCACCAAAACCCCACAACTTCATTCAGCTGCAGCAGCTGGGGCTGATTTTCTGCCACATCTCTTCCTGAGAATTTCTGTTGCTTCCAGTGTTCCTCTGGTTTTAACTAGAAGTACCTACCCAGGATTAACAATTGCATGAGTGTTTTTTGTTGGTTTTTTTTCCATTTACTGTAACAAAATATCATTTGTTTAGGCTGATACATAGGACTGTAGACCTATAGCATCATGCATAATAGTTGTGATGGGGCAGCAGTGCTGCTGTAATCTGCTCTATTTTCTCATGCAGGTATTTCATCAGTGAACCTACTTTAACAAGGGATATTTTTGTTCAATGTACTCAAGTTAAAAGGTTAGAAGAGCATTCAAGAGCATGTTTGAGCCTGTCCAGAATACATTTTGGTGTTACAAATATTTTTTTTCCTCATTTAAAAAAATCTTCATGTCCTTTAGGAGGGAAAAAGTGAAAAAGAAATCCTAAGAAATCACTGCTGAGATTATTTTAAGAGATTGGTTTATCTAGTTGTAATGGAGACTCTCCCAGGGCAAGATGTGGTGGGTGCCTCATACCACACATTATACAACAGCTTCAAAAGACTCTGAAGTGAGGTGTCTTTACAGCCTCCTCGTGTTACCTTTTAAATCATTTCAGTCATCAAATGGAGACATTTTATAAGCTCCTAACTGGTATATCTCAGCTAATGAGACAAAAAAAAAAAGGAAATTAACGTATTGCAGTAAACCCCCAATTTTCAGGCATTTTGGTGTTCTCCAAAGGGAGACTTTGAAATGCAGGAACATTTGTGCTGCTTTAACCCAGAATGCAAACCTGTAATTATGGTTTTAGGCCTTTGCAAGGAAGAATCAAACCACACATTTCTTTGATAACTTTTTTTTTTTTCAGCAACCAGTTTTAGCTCAAATCAGGCCATGGTCACAGTTGTGCCTGAGGTTAATGGGAGCAGTACATGAGAGAGAGGGAAGAAAAGCCATTGGAGGGGCAGTGATTTTATGACACTGAGCATTAGGACACTTTGCAGGCTTTTCTAAGCAGCTGTTCTTTAGGTAAATTAATACCTGGGGTCTCTTTACTTCTCCTCAACTTTTAACTGCCATAAAAGAACTTAATTTAAAGCTGTTCACAGCTTATGTCACCCCACTGCTATGTGAAACTTCTAACACAAACGCTTTTATACACTGCAGCCATAACACACTAATCTTCTGAACTTCCTGACCCATAAAACTGCGATTATTGCTACATGTAAAATTCATCTGGAAATATGGGTATTATGTTGCAAACCCCTCCGCTGCCAGGGGAGGGGAAGACAATGGGGCTGTAGATGGGTGTGGGTGTGTAATGCTGTACCTTAACCTTGTGAATTTGAGTTTATTTGGAGCTGGTGAGTCAACAGATGCAATGTGCTGGCTCTTTTTTTCTCTCCCCAGGTTACAGTTTCAGATTTGATTTTTTTTTTAATTAGAATATTTCTGGCTGTCCTTACCATTAGCCATTGGTCAGTCATTAATTTCTTATACAACTCCATGAGCAGATAATTGAGAAACATTACATGAGAGAACTATTCAAATCAAGGCAAGAAGGATGACCCTGAGATTGGCTAAGTTGGTTAAAACTTGGTTGTAACAATACCAAGGTCATGGGTTCAATCCCCTATGTGGGCCATTGACTTAAGAGTTGGACTCGATGATCCTTGTGGGTCCCTTCCAACTCAGAATAGTCTGTCATTCTGTGATGTTAGAGATAAAAGAAAGCTTTGCTATTGCAGTTGGGATTCCTTAAAGTATCTGTCATATCTGAGAGTTGAATCTCCAGTCACTATTTTGCAATTAAAGTAAGGAACAAGAAGTAGTTTGCAGGTTTTTTTATATAGGATAGCAGTTTAAATGCACCAGAGGCAAAGAAGAAATAATAGCAGTCCACAAGAACCTTTTCCCTCTCTTTCATTATGGATAATATGTGGCTTTCTTTTTAAAAAGCCATGTGATTCTTGTCTAATCTTCTGCAAAGATAATGACATCAGCACTTTGCATTTGTACCCTGCACACCGGGAAGGGGTGGGTTGGCTGCACTCTGTGGTGCAGACGTACCAGAAAGCACAGGAGTTGTGTTTCTATCTTTTATTCATCACCAGACTAACCTAATACAATCATCCAGAAAATAAAAAAAAAAATTAAAATTAAATGAGCAGGCAAATTTAAAACACAAACGTTTATGTTAAATGCCACTTTTTTCCAAGTGACTTTTATTAGCGTTCCAAATTGCAAGTTGTCACATCCACCAGGCTCTAAATTACCATCCTCTATGTTGCTATAGTTACACTGTAGCCACTAAAGTATAGACTCCAGTACAGAAAGGCAAGCTCAGACTGCTCTCATTTGTTTGAAGGTCTTGGCAGCAGAGGATCTCCACAAAGTCTTTGTTTTATGACCTTTGAATACTTGCATTTTAACTCTTTCAACCAACCATACTGTGTTGCACTAATTTCTGTGTTTTGTTTAAAACAAGGCACTCAAGCTGAGTAAATGAATACATTGGTATAGGTGACTTCTCATTGCTTTTTCCTTCTCATCTCTCTGGTTTTGGGCTGAATCATTGATGGTTCTCTTGAGGTGAAGGTAAGGTGTTGTCTTCTCCATTCCCTCAATCGAAAGTGCTGCCCATCTCCTTTCCTTGCTGGCAGAGAGATCTAATCCTCGTTGGATTTGAAATGTAGTTTCCTGCTTAGAGAACAAACTTTTCTGTAATAATGGAAGTGGGCTTTGCATATCCCACAGACTCCTGGCATGCCACACCTGCTTGTAACGTTTCTCCCACCGATTCCATTCTACTCACAGTGACATTGAGCCGGTCCCTTGGTTCTTCACACACCGCTGGGCTCCTTGACCTCTTACAAGTCTTCTGCTCCAAGCTCCAGGGCTGCTTTCCATGCCAGACTAATCATGGTTATCCAACACCACTGTGTTTTCTGTCACCTGTGTTGATATTGCCATTCCTCTTCTATTTCTTGTATTTCTCGAGGCACATGTATCATTTCCATTGGCACACAGGCGCTATATATATATATAGACATGAAGATTCAAAGCAATTCCCTGAGTGGTGAGTCCACATGGGCTATAAGTGCCCAGCTTTCCAGTTCCCACTGTCTTACAGTTTTTTTAAGGTTTCCAGGTTATGTTCATGCACAATAAAGGCACCTGTTGCCTCTGAGTGCTGCTACTCATGGTAAATAAAGCTGGCGTGATTTCCTGTATTAGAACAAAAAATTCCCAGATGTGCATCAGAATGGAGACATCTGGGAAGAATCCTGTCAGAAAGTATTGATACTGAGCTCAAAGAAGGGTTTTGAAAGCTAACCACCATGAATTTTAATCAACCAAATATGCATAAATACCCATCTCTGTCCTACTTGAAATAAAGGGGTGTATTAAGCCCCCCTTTCTTCATAGCACTAAATAAGGGGAGTCAGATAACTATTGCCTATCTTATCTCAGTTTCTTAAGTTCTTTGCTGGTGCTATGAGTGGATAAATTGCTATTTCAAGTACCGTTCATATTGAAAACATTTTTCTACCTCCTCCCCCCTCCAGAAAAAAAAAGAAAAAAGTATATTTTACCAGTATTCCACATATTTTATATTAAAGTATTATGTCTCCTGCTACATTCACATAAAACTACAGTTGTTTCAGCAGTCACACTATTGAATCCCTTTATACAAGCAGAGTAGGAAAAATGCTTCTAGGGATTGTGGCTGAGATGAAATATTGTCCTTTAGTACCTTCAAGTGCAGGGTTGCTGACAGAAGCATTTACTTGCCAGGATCCGATCCATGATCTGGAGGCACCAGGTCTGCCTGGTTGCTGCCATCTGGTTACAGCTTTCACTGATGACCCAGTCCTAGCAGAAAGTCCTGACCTCTCACTTTTCCAGCACTTCAGAGGTTAATTTTGTTGAGGGATCAGATTTCTTTCCAGGGGAAGTTTCTGATGATCACCTTCTAGCTAGGCTTTGCTTTCCAGTGTCTCTCTGAGCTGCTGACTGTGGAGGGCTCTGTTGGGAAACAGCCTTCCTCAAAGTTTTTTTTCCAAGTCTCTTCCTAGATAGCCAAGTTACAGGCTGGTTTATTTAGGGGGATTTTCGGATGGTAGCCTAATGAAGGTATCAACCTGCAAAATAAATCTAAGCCCCTTTCCTGGAATTCTTCATGGACAACAGGGTGGAGAAGTGCTTTGGCCAGGGAATATTGCAAGGTAAGAGATTTTCTGCACTTCTGAAAGCAAGGGGAGTGTGTTGTGTTACACCTTTGTGTGAGGAGGTTTAGCTATGTAAATACTGGCACCAGTGGAAGCACATTAGATGATGGATAAGTCTGAGAAGCTTTCTGCCTGCACTGTTTCTTTTGACTCTCTTTATGCTGCATGAAATCAGTACATTTTTAGTAGATTGCAAATGTTTGAATAACATAATAGTAAATATCCCATGTGAGAACTGACAGCTATTACTGTACTTGCTCTTTCTGGCTCAATGTCGTGATTCTGTGAGGTTTGTCGATACCCACAGGATGCAGTCTAACCAGCTATCTTTCCACTAGGGTTACAGGCTTTTAGCCTCAGAAAACTGTGGGGCTTTGTTATATTTTAGCACTGTAAGTCTGTTTTCTGTGCAAAGGTGGAACCTCTGTGGGAATGAGCTCACTCTGCAGGGAAACAAAGGCATGTGTGAGTCTGTTTCAGGCCAGATCCCAGCCCTGAGTGCACTTTGAGTACATAATACCCAGCTCTTATTCGAACTCCTGTGCAAATTTCTGTTGGCTTCCTGTTTTGTCTGAGTAAGGTTGTAAGATCCTTTTCTTTTTTTGTAGTTCCTTGCAAATAAGCCTAATTTTAAAGGCAGGCGTAAACCCGGTGTTATTGGTCCTATTCAGAATGTTACTGTTCTTCAAGGAAGAAACCTGCCTTCAGAGCTGGTAGTCGCTGACATCTTCATTTTACAAAGAAAAAATATTTCACTTCGTTGTGTGTCTGTTCTTTAAATCACTGGTGTGATAACAGTGGTTGTTTCTCAGTGGTTTGGCTTCCTGAGGGGCACTGCTGTGCCCTGTGGTCACATTAACACTTTTTATTGCCAAGTCTAGCTTTCATTTTAAGATGTATTTCAGCAGGCTGTAATGCATTCAGGAAAATAATTTCTGTTGGTTTTCTCCTGTCTTTCTCATGGGAGAGGAGTGTGCAAGCGTGTACATTACCTTTGTCTCCTTGTGCTCAGCTGCAGCTGGTGCTGCTGTGAGACAGGAGCAGTTTGCAGGTGTGAAATCTGTTTGCTGTGCACAGGTTTTTGCCTTGCTCAATTTATGCAGAAGCTTGGCAGTGTTTCTGAGTAAGGAAAAACTTGATAGTGACTGTGAATTCCTTTCAATTGTCATGTCTGTCTATCTATCTATCTATCTATCTATCTATCTATCTATCTATCTATCTTCATTTTGTGCCTGTGTGTTTCTTGCTTGGGGTTACAGTCTGCAGACCTAAAAGCTTTGACTGGTGTCATTGGCAGAGTTACAGTGTTAAGAATAAACAAGGATTAAAACAAGAATGGGAAGGATTAGAACAAGGGTGGGAAGCAAAGGAGCCGTATTCACCTGCCAACTGCAGGAGCTTTTGGCTCTGGGGGTGTTCAGTACCTGCCTTTTCCTGGATGAGTGTGCCCAGTGGTCCCAGTCAGCCACTCATACTGGGGAGTGGGTGGGTGGGTGACCTTGCCCAGGGAGCAAATGGGCCCCGGGAGTCTTTCAAACCAAAGCACACTCAACAGCAGGGAATTTAAATGGACCTTGCACGGTTTTGTTTCCATACTGCCCTTCATTCCTTTCCTTCCATGTTATATCAGTCCTGGGAGAACTTAGCTAACTTAATGTTTTTCTTCTCGATGTTTAACCCTGGGTTTGTTGTGTTTTGGAGCCACTGATGAAGCAGCTGCCGGGTACCGGTAACTGCTGGTGAGCTGCTGAACTCTCACGAGCTCAGTGCAGTGCTGGAGGAGCTTGTGGGCAGGAGGTGGGTGTCAGAAACTATGTCAGTGTGTTCAGTGAGTGCTGCCCCTTCTGTAAGTCAAACCTTCAACTGTGTCTCTGTATGAGGAGATGATGTGATCCAGAGTAGAAGAAGTAGGAAGAAAGAAGTATTGGTGAGTAAGGCAGGGTAAGAAACTCACACAGTTGTCATAGCTCTCCATGCCCAGGGCAGGTCACCTTCTCTGCCTGCCTGAAGGAAGGAGGTGTTTGGGCTGGGACCTTGCTGAAAGGGAGTAGGAGGCATATTGCAGTGGTGACCTCCACCCTTAGTCTTTGCCAGGGGCCTCCTCCCCATTCCCTCATTGCAGGGGGACTGCAGGGAACTGGGGTGGTCCATCTCTGCATCCGCAGTGGCCTGGGCTTGGCTTCTGGATGTGTTCAGTCCAGCACTGTCACATGTGCACTTACAAAGATTTATTTTCTGGAAGGCAGCAGAGGCTTTGTCTGTAAACAAGGATTTCTGACTTTGTTTAGAAGACTTTTCTCAGTGCTTCTTGCTGTCATGGAACCAAGGGCAGAACAAACAAAGCGTGTTTCTTGACGTGATGACTGAGATTCAATGCTGACCTTGCCTTGATGTGAAGACACTGATTTTGTTCCCAGCTTTCACTGGAGTCAGTGCAATAGTGGCACAGACGTGGTCAGGGTTGAGCATCAATCCCATGGCCTGCAAAGCAGAGAGGTGAGAGTGTTGCTGACTGAGAGGTGCTCTGTGCCCCCAGTGTGGGGCTGGGCTCTAAACAGCTTTTTAAACACAGTAATGCTTGAGGCAGTAAATGGGGAACATCAAAAACATGGTTTATTGGTTGTGAATGCAAAAAAAGGGGCTGGTAGATGGTTGTAGTATTGTACATTGAATTTTGCAGACCTAGCTGGGAGTTCCTCCAGCACTTGGTTCACAGGCAGTGCTTGCTCTGGTTTTTCCCCTTCCCCCGGGGCTGTGGCAGTGCCAGAGGACCCCTGGTTGTGAACAATGGCCAAAAAAACAAGTTCCACCAGACAAGCACTTTGCAGCTGAATACAGTGGTGCTGGCTCCAGACAGCCATGGCTCCAGGGGCTCTGAGCACAGCGTGCAGGTGAAGAAGATGCCATTGGAATTCCAGCTTCAGAGCAGGACAGGATGCGTTTCTGAGGAAAGTCAGACTGTTTTGTGGAGCTTTGGAGTGTTTCAAATGGTAACTCCCCGAGATTGGCTGGATTTAGCAGGTCCTGTGTGTGTGTGCTCAGCTGTGTTCAAGTTTAATAATGGCTAAGTCAAATTCCTGATTAGATTTCAAGGGAAAAAATAAAATCCAGTTTTATTTTTATAAGGTTCTTAGCACTGATATAAAAAGATTAAATGAAAATAGCATGTGACGTTTTCTAGCTTCTCTGAATCTTTTCTTGCCCAGACTTTTTCAACACTGATTAATTTTGTTCTGTGAGTTATTCCCTTTACAAATAGGTATTTTAAATGTAAATCCTGAAACTTTATCTTGGATGAATTCTAAACAGAGCTTGACAGAGAGCTGCTGGCAGTAACCCCAATACTCACTAAACATGAAAATGTCTGAATAGCTCACAGCACACTTCCAACTCTGCACCAAAAAATATCATTAAAAGGATTGGATTCTCCTCCAAAAGGAACAACTGGAAATGGTCTGTATTAATTTTTGCTGGTTTCCTTTTCATGGTCTAGCTTTATGAAGTGTTTCAAGGTAACAGTCCTGTCCCTGGGCTCCTTTTTCGGTTAGAAACAAAGTGGTTTATGTTAAAATACCTGTAATGAGATGTAAGAGGAGAGTAACTGAAGACATGGGGGAAGTGGGTGATTAAAAACAGTGTAAAACACATTAACCATGCAAGGGTCTCTGTGTGGTTTCTGAATTTCCGAGCAAGTGATCAGGACTGTAGGAAATCCCAGAAGGAAACAGTGGAAACTGCAATGTTTACTCTCATGTTAGAGCACATTTAATTTTTGCTTTTAAATCTTTGAAGATGCTGCAAGGTTTCTATCATTTTGTACCTCGCCTGTTTTTGTTGTTATTGTTGTTCTGCTGTTAAATCATAAATAGTTAATTTTTTAGGTAGAAGGGGATAATTACCATGTTTCCACTTGAAATATTATAAAGCCCCAAGGCCCTTTCTTGGACAAATGTATTTTTCAGCAGCTCATTGTAATTTCGGTTTTGAGTGAAGATCCAACAAAGTTAAAATCCACACCCATCCATAGAGAAGGTGCATTCTCAGTCTTCAACAATAGCTTTATTTAGTAGGATTTTAATGGCTCCTTTGCAAAGGGGGAGGGTTTCTGCTGCAAGGGGGGCTATCCTGGGGATCACGGAGTGATTTTGTTTGCTGTCCAAGCTGACAAAGAAGAGCCAATTCTGTGGATGATGATTATGCAAGATGGAAAAGTGCTGATAGACTGTGGAAAAATACAAGTCTGAGCCTAACCACTCTGCAAACCTGTTTCAAAAAGCAGCTTGGAGTGGCTGATGTGGTGCTGTATGTGGGCGATACAAAGCAGTGCTGTGAGTTGTGTTAGAGGGAGAGGAAGGTGCTTGGGGTGCTTGGTTTCATACAGAGCAGGAGACAGTGTTGGGGTGGCAGTTAAGTGTGTGGTTTCCATATATAACACACTTTTAAGGGTTTTTAATTTTTGTTTTGTTTTGTTTGTAATTTTCAGTAATCAAAGTAAAGTTTCAGGTGATTGATCAAATAGAGAAAGGGAAACCCAAACATTTCAGCTTCAGGTTATGGTTGAGTAGGGTTTTGCTGACATCAGAAATTATTAATTGCACCAGCTAAATTACAAAGATGTTATCTTGGTTCTGGGAGCCAATAACACCATAATTAGGGCTGTTAGATGCCCCATTCTGCTTCCTTGCTTTGACTTTAACCATCGAGGCACTGGATCAAGGTAAAAGTGAACTAATTTATGTGGAGGGCTTGGGGTGGTTTCAAGAACAACGTGAAGCAGAGACCTCAGTCTGCTGGACCCTTGAGAAGCCTCAGTCTTCACCCAAGTGTCCCTCTTCATCCATGGACACAGAGCAGTGTGACCTGCACTGGATGTGTTGCACCAAATGCAGAGGGATGGACTTGCTGAGGGAAAATCTTGGTGTGTAATGGATCATGGCCAAGCTGGTTAAATAGTACAAGTAACTGCAAGGCTTTTTAGCGGTTTATGTTTTATGCTCAGAAAGTTGCTTGTGTTGCCATCTAATTTACAGAGTTCAGTGAATTCTGCGTGCATTAAAACCCCTCTCTAGTGCTACTCCCAAGTGCTGCTTCGTTTATGTAGGTTTTCAAAAGTATTTTCAATTGAAGTGTTTTCTTGTTCTCTTACATCCTGGCTTTTTTTTCTAGTGAGAAATTGAGCGTTCCCACTCCCTACTGCAGTGATACTTTTAAAATAAAGCTACACCTGAGATGTCTGGGTTTAGCTGAGACAGCATCTTGCTGTTTTGCTGAGCTTCTGGCACCCAAAATGCTAGACATCTATCTTGAGACCTCTATTTTTATCTAGTAATAAGAGTAGTAAACTTGAAAATGCAGAATTTGGGTTGTCCATGGGACATAAGGGACTTCAAGCCCAGGGTACACCTCAGGAGAAGCCACAACCCTCAATGTATTCAGGTGCATGTCTCTACCTTTGTCCTCAGGCACATATCCCAGTTCAGAAGGGCACTCAAATATTTTCCTAAGGCCTTAGATTGCCCAACTGAAGCCAACAGGGCTGGCTGATGCCAGAAAAACTACTTATGCTGAACATGAAACACATTCTTTACATGCTGCTGAGCTGAGGTCTGTGATAGTTCAAGAATAGTGAATGCTTGAAAATGGAATGTTTCAGTTTCTGTGTGTTTGAGATGGGGCTGTGAGTCACAGAGAGGAAAATGATTGTATTTCACGATTTTTTTTGCCTATTTCCATATCTCCATAAGAAGGAAATTAAACTGTTAAACATGGAAAACATCAGCATTGTTGATATTGTTATGATTGTTGCTACTATTTTATTATAGGCTCAAAAATAGAAAAAATGTTATTCACTGCGCAAAACTGTGGCTAATTAGAAGCATATTTATTTATTCTTTTATTAGCTGTTTTGTAACCTTATTTATAGACTTATAAAATCTAGGAACTGTAATTGCTTTATATCAAAGGTTTTGCAACCGAACTAAATACCAGTTATAGGACCTGTTTTCAAAACTGAATTTTCGAAGTAACGAGGCTTTCAATATTTTGCATTGTAATATCTAATTGCCTACTCTCAGTAGAAAGGTGCTTCAAAAAAGTCTTTCAATCCGTTCCCAAATTTTCAATTATCCCCTCCCTAACATTCCAAGGATGTCTTTGTATGGGCAGCACATCTTTCATTCAGTTGTGCTGAAAAAGATTTTGGAAAATAGCAGATAAAACCACTGTGTCAAATCTGGCTGTCTGGCTTTCTCAGACTCAACAGGTCTAATATTATGAGTTTTATCTTAAGTTGTATTCCTATTTTGTATCAAAGTGGATTCCTCTTTAAAAGTATCCAGGTGAAGGCAAATCTAGGGAAAAAATTCTCTCTTTCCTTTAAATTCTGTCATGACCAGCCAAGCAAGCAAAAAGCAATTAAAATCATTAAAGCATCATTAAAACTCATACAGGTATCTGTTTGGTAGTGCTAAGTAAGAAAAATAAAATGCTTTTCATTTCAAAGTTGCCAAGGTTTATGTAGTAAGGCTGTAGTAAATCAGTGGTGAAGCTGAGAGAAAAGTTCAAGAAGCCAGAGACAGGTTGCTTTTTATTACATCATTCACTTCCTCCACACACAGTTCAGTTTGAAATGCATAAATTAACTGATCTGTGTATCAGTTTGTGAATGACTTTCACTCCCCAGTCAAAAACCTCTCTGCCATCTCTTTGCTACAAGTGTGTAAAGCAAACTGAAATGCAATGGGGAGGAGAGTCTCGAGCTCCAAAAATCTAAGGTGAAAACTAGCTAGAGAGTTGCCAGGTGATGAGCTCTTACCTTTTGCCAATGAGCTGTTATATATATTTATGCATTTCCAGCAATAGTTACCCATCAGTGGACTGACTGACTGACTTCACAGAGTTCCTTCCAGGACAGTGTTTCAGTCCCAGCTTCATTGTTCTTGTAAGCCAGTTCATAAATCTGCTCCTTGAACAGCTGATTTTTACAGGCATTTTAGGAGCAGAGCACCTGGCTCAGTTGTTAGATCATTTTGATTCTTCCTAACACTCAAATCACTTCAGGCATGGACTTTTACTTCGTTGGTGCTTTGTGTGTCCTAAACTTCAGTTCCATGTTCCTATTGTACTAGAAAATGCTGAAGTTACCACATGCTGGAAGAAGGTAGTCCTGAATAGTAGAGCTTCTTGCAAGGGGCGTGTGGTGCAGCTCAGGAGGGTTATGTACCATCTGAAGGACTAAACTTCCAATTACTAAAATTTCCTGAGACCAGTGGTGCTGTTGAGGGTGCATCCAGGTCTATGTGAGGCCCAGGTGCAGAAAATTGCTTCGGGATGAATTTTTTTCATGTGTTTAAGTTCCATCTCTGTGTAACAGCTTAGCAAATCAGTGCTATGTCTACTTGGAAGTCATAGAATCATAGAATGGATTGGGTTGGAAAAGACCTCTGAGATCATCAAGTCCAACCCTTGGCCCAACTCCAGTCCCTTTACCAGATCATGGCACTCAGTGCCACGGCCAATCTCAGTTTAAAAACCTCCAGGGATGGGGAATCCACCCCCTGTCTGGGCAGCCCATTCCAATGCCTGAGCACTCTCTCTGCAAAGAATTTTTTTCTGATCTCCAACTTCAATTTCCCCTGGCAGAGCTTAAGCCTGTGCTTAATCATAGACTGGTTTGGGTTGGAAGGGACCTTAAAGACCATCCGGTTCCAAGCTCCCTACTGTGGACAGGGATACCTTCCCCTTAACCAGACAGGTTGCTCTAAGCCCTTTCCAACCTGGCCTCGGACACTTCCAGGGATGGGGCAGCCACAGCTTCTGGCTGGGGCCTCTCCATCCTCACGGGGAAGAATTTCTTCCCAATATCCTTTCAAAGCACCACTTTCCCCTGCTGTGGGACTGCAGGGACACATTTCAATTGAGTCAGCAAGAGCTATGTCATTAGTGCTGTTGGTTAATGATGGTACATTAATGGTGGTACACACTGGGCCCTGTGGCAACCATAGGGGTAATGGGTTGCCACAAGTAGGCTCAAGGTTGTAGAAAGAATACTTTTCCTTTTGAATGATGTTTTGTCTTTTGACCCTCATTTTCTCCCTTCCTTGTGCTTTTTCTGCAGCTGGGATGACAGCAGCTCTGTCAGCAGTGGGATCAGTGACACCATAGATAATCTCAGTACTGATGACATTAACACCAGCTCCTCCATCAGCTCCTATGCCAACACACCTGCCTCCTCCCGCAAAAACCTAGATGCACAGGTAAGCTTTTTGGTTTATGCAAGTGGCATTGATATTTATTATTATCCATGGGTGGAATCCATGGTTTCTCTGCTGCGGTGGTGTCACAACAAATGCTTTTTGCCTTCCTAGAAAACAGATGCAAATGGGATTTTGTTTTTAAGCTCTAGAAAACATATTATGTTTTTCTGAAATAGTAGACTTTAATAAAGTCAGTATGACATTTTAAAGATTATTTACACTTCCATCAGAAATGTACACATGAAATAGATTTTTTTACATTTCCAGAGCTGTCTGGTACTGCAGACTGTCTGTGTTTGGCAGCATTTCATAGGAGGATAAATTTTACATCTATCAGTAGGACACATGTGCATTTTGTGCTCAGACACCACACATCCAAAGAGGGTAGAACAAGTGAAGGTATGTAAGAGTTTTTCATTTATCAAATAAGCTGCATAACATAGAGATCTGCAGCAACATAAACTGCTTCCCCCCCCCCAGTTGCACAGAACTTTGTTTGGAAAAGTGCAGGACTAAAAAGTCCAACTTTGTTCTTTATACACCCTGCTGAAGGCACTTGTGTGTTGTGTGCCAGAGCCACTGGGATGTGGTGACTTGGCATTGCAGCAGGTAGAGGAGAGGGATGTAGATATGACCTTCTCCTCTGTTTCTTTCCTCTTTTCATCTTCTCCAGTAATTTTTCATTACTGGCCCCTCAGTCTGTTTTTAATATCAGTTTTAATGTAGCCCTGTGGTTGCTGTGAGGCATTGCCCTGTCTGCAGGACTGTGGTGCAAGCACACAGTAGTCTTTGTTCCCTTGCCATGAAGTGCATATTTGAGCCTCCACCAAGGGTTTCCAGTCAGCCTCTGGTTGTGTATCAGCGATTGCTTGTGTGCTTGAGGCTGCAAGTCCCATGCAAGCTGAAAGGAGTTCAGAGCTATCAAGTCTGTTTGTCAGTACCTAACAGAGAATAAGGCAACTGGAAGTATTTTCTGACAGTTGTTACTGTCTCAACATTGTAATACTGCTGGGAAAATAAAGGAAGAATAGGGAGACATGACTAAACATTAACATATGGAGGAAAAATTAGAAACTCGTATGACTTCTATCTTCTGATGGATCAGATTCTTGGAAACACCTCTGAGAGATCAAAATCTGTGTTGACGAACTCCTCTTCCTCCTCCACAACTATTGCAGCATCCAAGAGGGTGCAAACAAACACCTGAAGGAAAGCAGCTGGAGCTTGCACAGCAGTAGAGTGTAGTTACTGGAGGAAGAGGCTGCGAGCCAAGAACAGACAAGTCGTGTTGGCAGTTTTGTTAGGTGTGCCTGTTGACCTGCTTCTCTCCTCAGTTTCCATGAATGGCAATCCTTCTTCTAGGTATTGCTGTTATCTGAAAGTTATTGTCCATAAAATAATTGGTTTTCATTTGAGCAGAATATCCTGAACTTGTCAACCAAGGGAATGAGAATAGCTTGGTGTGCTGGAATGTGTAGCTTGCAAGGTTGATTTTTTGCTGCTCAGAGTAGTCCTTAGAGGTCATGACACAGTGAATGCTGCAGGGACGTTTTCTGTCTTCCCTCAAGGACTGGTATGATGGCCTGTGCCCGGGTTTGGTGAGCCATGAAGGACCAGCAGGCATCTGCAGTGGCATGTGGACTTTTCTTCTCACAGTATCCACTGCTTTGGTTCTCCTAAACAGGGGGCACTTTTAAGCTGCTGTGATTCTGTCACAACTTTTTGAGATGGTACAGAAGTTGGATTTCAAATAATTAAAGAAGGAGCTTGAAGCTAATACATGTGCAGCTGGGAGTCCAGGCAAATAATGCAGCAACATCAAAGGGAGAGAGCCTGAACATGTCAGTGTCTGCTGATGAAATCAGTAACTCAGGCAGAATCATCTCTGCAAAGGAAGAAGGCATAGTTGCAGTAGGAAAAAGTCTCTGTTAAGTAACTGATTTTTCAGAGCTGCTGAGTACCCTGAAGCGGTAGTTTCTCCATCTTTGAGAAGCAAGACTTAAATATAATATTAATTCCATATTCACAGCCCCTAATTGTAGCCCCTTTTTGTAGCAGTGCAATGACGCTGTTTGCAAGTTGTTTCTGAACAAGCTGGTGATGGGAACCAGAACTGGCCTTACCATGTTTTTGTGCCATCTTGTGATTATGTCAGGTACCAAACCACTCAATGTAGCTGTATGAGTTTTGGGGCCCTATATTTTTATCTTGTATTACACACACTTAGCTAAGTTACCTTTTAAGTCCCATCATACACATGTTTTAAGGAGAAATTAGAACCTGGTGGACATTTGAAAACAACTTATTTAACTGAAATAAGATGGAAGAGAGAAAAAAACCAGGTAATAAATTGATTCATGTGATTGTAAAAAGATTGAATGATGGGAAGGTTCCCAAATAGAAAACAGCAGCATGCCTAAGGAGTTGAATCAAGGCAACTTCTCAACAAAGAGGCGTTTGGTCTGTTCACAGCTTCAGGAGTGGATTTACAGAACTGCAGGAGTAAGTTGAGAAGTCCTTGTGGTTTACTGCCAGCTTTGCTCCTGGCTCATGCTCGCTGTGTCTTGCCATGACCTCCAGCAAACAGTATTTCCACTTTCACCCTTGCAGGTGGGTGAGGTTTCAGCTGCAGTCCCTGAGCCAGGTTTCACTGCGTTTGGGGTTTGATTCCTTAGTCATGTTTCTGTGCTGTTCCCAGTGTTTACCACTAAACAGAAACATCTCTGGCCAGAGGGCCTCAAAGGTGGAGGTGCAGCATTTCAAAGGCTACAGAAAAACTTAGGCCGTGGGTGTAATAGTGGAATGAAATGGAAGAGGGCAAAGGTAGGGGACTTCCTGCAGTGCTGTTCTGTCTGTGGAGACTGTAACTAATCTTACAGATGTAAAAGAGGGGAAATAAAAGCTACAGGAATATTTCCTAGTCAGCCAGAAGTAGGATGATAAGCCCTTTGCCAGCAAGTAGGTGTAGTTCTTGCTCTTGAATACAGTGTAAGTGCACAATTCCAGAAAAGGAACTTGACACAAGATACTAATGGGGGCATGTGAGGGATATGGTGTTAGTGCTTTTGTTGGTTGGTTATTTCGTACTTCTTGCCTGTGCTCTCTTCCAAGATCTGTAAATGTGGGAGACTCACATGAACTGCTGATTTTGGATAGGCACAGGACACAGGAACAATCACTCTGTGAATTCATTGCACACCCACCAGTGGTCAGAAATAGCAGAGTACCCCACCATCACCAAACCTGGCAGCCCTATGAAGAGAAGGCAGTTAGAAAGAGTTTTCATTCAAGCCTATGCCAAGTTGCTCTCATTAAATGGAGAGACAGGGAAACAACTTTTGCGTGGTATGAGGAAAGCACAAGAATATAATACTATCTAAATCCAAAATGTTTGTTAGTGTAATGACTCCATATGTAGATAAATAACCCAAACCTGAACTGTTTCCCCTGACTGAAGAAAGCCCATTGTGGTGTGTGGTGTCAGCTTTCACATACTGATCTCTTAACTAGTTTTTCAGGCTTTTTAAAAAAAAAGGTAATTACAGTAAAAAGCAGAGGAAATGCAACCACAATTTCTCTAAATTCTCTAGTATTAATGGTGAGATCTGGTAGGAAAAGAAAAGTCATAAACTTCAAGGATGTTTTCAGAACTTAAAAGAGCGTTTTGCTGAAAGCATGGTGAATGGTCTTTCAGCCTTTCCTGTGCTCTGTTTTTCTGATTATCCAAAGGGAGTAAAGACTGTGGGCTTTATAATGCTTTGGGATATTTAAAATAATTTCCTTTTAAGTAAATTGCACCTTTTGGCTACTGTGCAGTTCTGAGCACATCCATCTTCTCCTGAGGCTGCAGGACAGAGATGGCACTCAGCACCTTACCCAGATTCATCAGCTTGTACCTGGGACCTGCACGATCAAGTGTTGAATTGTCTGTCTCTCGTGGAGTTATGATGGTTGGAGAACACTTCAGCTGTGAATTTTTAATCCAGATTATGGTCAGATGTGTGGATATTTGTCATTTGTGCTTCATCAGAAAATAGTTTGTTGTGGTGTTAGCAAATTTGCCAGATTTAATTAACAGCATTTGAAGTAGGAGGGATAGAGTTCTGAAGGAGTGATCAGTAGCAATAGAACATGTTTAATGTATGGGGAATGAATATATATATATATATGTTAATAGATTTAATGTAAGCATTTCTGAGAATTTGGCAAAGGTTTGCAAATTTTTCTATTTGATACTGAGCTTTGCAAAATTCTCTGTAAGAGACTGGTAGCACAGTCAGTTTGTGCAAAGAATAGGAGAAAAAGCAGTCTATAAGAGTTGCATTAAATTAAAAATTAAGGTAATTTATGTATATAAGTCTGTCTTGAGTGTTATTAGAAAGGTTTGGGGGGGTTCATTTTCTTCGGTTCTTGGGTGTCCTTCTGCTGCATTAGGTTAGAATTAACAGCATTCCACATCTTCAGATGTGTTCCAAAAGTTGCATTCTCCTGCTCTGGAGATCAGACTCCAGACAAGAGATAGGGAAGCAGCAGGAACAAAGGGGAGCTGACTGCACAGCTTTGCGATGCTTTATTGGCACTGCAGTGAAAGGGTTTGTCAGAAATTTGAGATGGAGGATTATAGATGTCGTGGAGCATAATATGTCCTTTATAAACCAAATGGAGTTATTTTTTTCATTTTTGTTTTGGTTTGAGGTATTTTATTCCAAGGGGCTTGTCTGTTGTGGGTTTTTTTTTGTATTTTTATCCCAAACAAATTAAAAAAAATATGTCATTGCCAAGGTTCATTTCTTGCTGTGACATTTCTTCATCAGAGGTGTGTTATGTTTGTTGGTACTCAGAGATGGCTGTTGAGTTGATGAATCAGTTTGATGCTTCTTATTTATGAAGCTTCTTAAAAGAATGACTTGCTCTGAAGGTTGTCTTGCGATTCCTTATCTGTCCCAGACTGATGCAGAAAAGCATTCCCAAGTGGAGCGGAATTCCTTATGGTCTGGGGATGAAGTCAAGAAATCCGATGGCGGCTCCGACAGCGGCATAAAGATGGAGCCAGGCTCCAAGTGGAGGCGGAATCCCTCTGATGTGTCCGATGAGTCTGATAAAAGCACTTCTGGTAGGAAGAACACTGTTATTTCGCAGACGGGCTCCTGGCGACGGGGCATGTCAGCTCAGGTTGGCATTACCACACCAAGGCCTAAACCTACAACCGCCTCAGGCACACTAAAGACACCTGGAACAGGTGAGGAAAGGCGTGAGACATAAACAAGCCAAAAAGTGTGTTTGGTGTGAAAACAGTTTAAATACTTTGCAGAGGCAGAACCTGAACTTCAGGTAGTCCTGTCTGTATTTTTAGGCACTGCTTTAACCTATGCAGCATCTCATATATCCACATTTCTACCTCTGTTCACGTGAAAATGCATATTTCAGGGTGGTACCCCATGCAAGTTGTTTTCATGACAACTCCAGTCTTGAGCCAAGCTATTTATTTGGCACGGTCCTACCATGTGAAGAATAGATAACACAATTTTAGTTTTTGAAGTCACCATTAACTAATAACATACAATATGTGTGGCTGAGGAGATTTTTTTTCCCTCCATACTAAACAAGCATGTTCATTTATACTAAACAGGATTTCTAGGTTTTCTGATAAGTGTATTAATGATTTCAGCACTTGCAGATGTGTGAATGAAAACTGATTGAATTTGCATAATCAAGTAATATGCCTTAGTACCTCTCCTCTTATTTGGTTGTGTGCACAGCTGTGTATGAAAAGGTTGAAGTGAGATACTTTCTTGAACAATGCCTTTTAAGAGGATTATACTAACAGCCTAACACCACTTCTGTCTAATGATAAAAATGATCAATCTGTGGTAGCTACAGTGGGAAACTTTTTCTTCTCTGTCGCTATTACGTAAGACTGTTCTGCTTTTCATATTCTCGAGGGCAAAGACACCACATACTTTCTCTGGCAAGTCTGCATGTGTAACTCACTGGAGTGGCATGTAAGTTCAGTGCAGACTAGATCATAACTTTGAATCGCACTCTGGTGGCTAACACGCTTTTGCTTTTCATGCTGCTTTGAGTTTCATCATTTGCTCGATGTTTTCAAGTCATTAAATATTAGAATTCTTTTTCTATTTTTGTAGGGAAAACTGATGACGCCAAGGTATCAGAAAAGGGTAGACTATCTCCTAAAGCTGGACATGTTAAACGTTCCCCATCAGATGCAGGACGCAGCAGTGGTGATGAATCCAAAAAGCTTCCCACAAGTAACTCTAGAGCAACTGCTGCTAATGCTAATACATTTGGATTTAAGAAACAGAGCGGGTCAGCCGTAGGCATGACTATAATCACTGCCAGTGGGGCAACTCTCACCAGTAGATCGGCCACCTTGGGGAAAATCCCAAAGTCATCTGGACTCATGGGTAGGACCACTGGTCGGAAGACTAGTGTTGATGGCTCCCAAAACCAGGATGATGGCTACTTAGCACTTAGTGCACGAACCAACCTTCAGTACCGTAGTTTGCCCCGGCCCAGTAAATCCAGTAGCAGAAGTGGAGCTGGGAATAGATCTAGCACGAGTAGCATAGACTCCAACATAAGCAGCAAGTCAGCTGGGTTGCCTGTCCCTAAAATGAGAGAGCCTGCCAAGGTAATCCTTGGGAACTCTCTGCCAGGATTAGTCAATCAGACTGATAAGGAGAAAGGGATTTCGTCTGACAACGAGAGCGTGGCCTCATGTAATTCAGTTAAAGTGAACCCTGCATCACAGACTGCCTCTAGCGGAGCTCAGAGTGCCCACCAGCAAGGAGTCAAGTACCCCGATGTGGCCTCTCCCACTCTGCGCAGGTAGGCAACAAATTCCTTGGTTGTGCAATGGTGGTAGTGGGAGCTGGATGAGCAGGGCTCTTCCAGCCAGGCCTGGCTGTGTTTTGCAGAGCACTAACTATTTAGTGTCCTGCATCAAGGTTTTTGTATTTACATTTGATTTCACATGGAGAGGTTGTGAATACCCAAGACGTCACATGACAGCAGCAAAAATTTAACATTTGGGAAAAAACCAAACCTGTCTGGCAGAAAGTTTGCTAATTGTGATTTGAGTCTCTTCATCACAGAAATCATACCTGAAGCCTTTTATCCATGCAGATATCACAGGAGTAACAGTTTTCTTACCTGAAGGTTGCTGAAGAGTTCTTGCACCAGTGTGTATGTAAGAAACCTGGGAATACTCTGGGGTGCATCAAATTGTGAATTACAACAGGAGAGTCATCTCAGATTTTCATGATGCCAGTGGCATGTTTTGATCTGCCATACTTAGATTCACCCAAAGCTATCTTTTAATTGTGTGGATTAGGCCAGTATGTTGCAAGACTCCACATTTTAGCCTGTGTAGAAGAACCCTAAATAAAGTTACTGTCTAAGCTGGGTTAAATTTTCCTATTTTAATACTAGTTTTTGAACAAAAATCCTATCTGTCTCCTATTTCTCCAACAGTGCCCCACACATTATTTTAACATGAACATATAGTTAGTGAGGAATTATTTTGTTGATGCAGTGTACATCAAAGCCTTGATACTGGTGAAAAGTTCTGTTAATATTATTTTTCAGCTGACTTTGACATTGAGGAGCTTGTCTGTTCCGAGTTGCACTGTTTTGCATTTCATTCTGTCTTGACGCCCATAATACCCATATGGTTCTGCTCCATCATCCTGCTTCCAGTGACGTGAGAAAGCCACATTCCATCTGAAACACCAGTGCAAGCTTAATGGCTGTGATGGCAGCTGAGGCTAATGCTGTAAACTGTCTTTAGATGGGTGTTTTTATTTGAAGAGCCTATGTGAGGATAATTCAAGATACTTTATTTTTTCCTGGTTATCAGTAGATGAGACAAGTCCTCTGGAAAGTGTGATTTTCATTAATGGCTACTTAAAAACTCTGATAGACCTTTCATTTCTATAGTATAACACATGAGAAATGCAGATTTTCAGTGTTCATGCCTCAGGCACATTGATAGGAATTTGGGAACTTTTTTATTACTACAAAGCTGAATTGCTGGCTGTATAATTGAAAGACTACATTAGAAATACATAAAACTTCAAAGAGAAGACACGGAGGCTCAATTTAACTGTTCCCTCATTTGATTCACAATTTCACACTTGAATTTTCACCAGCCTCTCTTAAGTTGGCATGTGTTGAAATGTGTCTGAGTTGAATTGGGCCTCTTCTTCTTATTACTGGTTTCTAGAATGACAGTAAAGATTTTGAGCTTAATTTTCATAGTCAGTTAAGATGAGTTGCACGCATTGGTTTTTGCATATTTCCTCTTGTGTTATGAAATAATTTAGAATCTATACCTTTGTAATGATACAGGTTAACCTGTAAGTTTGTGAATGTGTGTGACTCCTATGCTGTCATGAATAGGGAAGACTTGCAGCTTAAACACAGTTGGAAAACTGTTGTATGGGTGGTTGGGTGTTTTTAAGCCCTGGGGTTATCTCTCTGAGTACAGTGCAACTGAAGAGCTTGTATGCCCTGGCATAGGAACAGGAATACTTTAAGCTGGTATTGCTGCTGAAGGCGACAGAATGATGCACTGGTTTGGGCCGGAAGGGACCTTGAAGATCATCTCATTCCACTCCCCTGCCATGAGCAGGGACACCTTCCACTATCCCAGGTTGCTCCAAGTCCTGTCCAACCTGAAATGGGGCAGCTTCTCTGGGCAACCTGTGCCAGGGCCTCCCCACCCTCACAGGGAAGAATTTCTTCTTTATGTCCCATCTAAACCTGCCCTCTGGCAGTCTGAAGTGTTGTCCAAGTGCCTTGTGGCAAGTGTGCAGGAGCAGCCTTGAGAGGCACCCTGGAGCTGCAGGGAGCACCTGTGCAGTACAGACAGCCCTTCTGGGCATCCCTGGGCTTGCTCCACGTGTGCTGGAGGTGCCCATCTGTGTCACACAGCCTGTGCTTCTGGGCTGGGTTGAACACAGTGACTCAGTGTCCGTGTGTTGTACTGGCAGCCTGGGCATACTCAAAAGCAGAGAAAGTTTGGCCTGGTGCACACCCACCAAAAGTCTTTAGGAATACTCATATAGGTGTGCTGTAGTCCTCTGTTCTGAGGGCTACAGATATGCCCTTGACAGATTCCATCCCCACTACTCCACAGTGAAGAATAAAAAAGGAAATTCGTATAGGTATGTGTGAGGAAAATTAAGGTTCCAAGCCAGTTACAAGAGGGAAGTGGCAGAAACAGAAGCAACAATTTGGAATGGATGTTTGAACCTGGAGTGAAAGATACACTTCTTTCCTACTTTTGAAGATCAGTTTTGGAATGATTGATAACCTAGTCTTGAGCATGTCTACTACTAAGACACTTTTGCACTTCTGAGAACTTTCCCATCGACAGCTGGTGAGAGAACTGAAGTGTCTCCTTCCTTGGCAGTGCAGCTGCATCACAGGCAGCAGTGATGCTGCAGTCAGCTTCCTCCAGCCATGCTGACTGTATCGCCTCCCTCCCTGAGCTCTGGAACTCAACTAGTTTTTTTACTGAGCCAGTTTCAGGTGTCAGAAAGCAGGTAACATCTCATTATCCCCTGAAAAAAAAATAGTTTCCAGCCAGCTTGGCTCATGGAATGAAACAAATGGACATTTGATATAAGTCCTTATTATTCTTCTTGCATCCAGCTAATGCTGCTTCTGTGCAGAGCATTTGGGGATTTGCACAGAATTTGCCTGGTCAACAAGCTTGCAACCTCTGGTATTCCATTCTGGACTGATCAATGCAGTGTTTCTCAGTTATCCCTTTTCTTTGAGGAGCAGAAGATGATATGACTGTGTTTTAGCTCTGTGAAACTGTATTTTAGCTTTGTGAAAGCAGTATTTGATGATTCAGAGAAAACATGCCTAAGATAGATTTGAATCTGTTGTAGTTGCCTCTGGGCTTTATTGAAGGGTCAGTGAGCACAAGAAGTTTATAAATTTATAGTTGCATATGTCCAATCTAGGATGCTGTACTTAATGTTGGTTTTCTGGAGCTAAGAAAATATATGGTTTAGATATAAAATTATCCCCATGCTTAATATTCCATTTTATGTATTTTTTGTGCTGTCTTTTTTTACAGACTGTTTGGTGGCAAGCCTGGTAAACAAGTTCCCATCACAACAGCGGAAAATATGAAGAACTCGGTCGTCATCTCCAACCCCCACGCTACCATGACCCAGCAGGGTAACCTTGACTCCCCCTCTGGCAGTGGGGTGCTGAGCAGTGGGGGCAGCAGTCCTCTCTATGGTAAAAACACAGATCTCAACCAGTCTCCACTGGCTTCTAGTCCCAGTTCAGCACATTCAGCTCCTTCCAACAGTCTGACGTGGGGTACCAATGCCAGTAGCTCTTCTGCCGTCAGCAAGGATGGCATTGGATACCAGTCTGTCAGCAGCCTTCACACCAGCTGTGAATCCATTGACATCTCTCTGAGCAGTGGAGGGGGCCTGAGCCATAACTCCTCCACTGGCCTGATACCAACCTCTAAAGATGATTCTCTGACGCCCTTTGTCCGAACCAACAGTGTTAAGACTACGCTGTCTGAAAGGTTAGTGGTTTTTTCTCTTATTTCCCTATATGTGTCTCAAATGGGAATGAAGCCCTGGCAGCAGTAGCTCCAGATACAAATCAAGTAATGCTTCTTACAAGATAGTGCAGAATGGTACTACTAGAATACACAGAGAAGCCATTCCAGGCAAGGAGTCCAGCTCAGAGCAAGAGGTGAGCTTTTAAATTTGCTGTGGTAGCCAGTGTTGACAGCTTGTTTTGGCTACCATGTGATACCAGGTATTTGAATTTTGCATCTTACGTTATCCTTTCAAAGATCTCCTGTTAATTGATCTGATCCTGAAACATTCAAAGAAAACTATTGTTATTATCATTTTGATTTTGAAAGTGAACTGTTTCCAGTTAAACTTCTTGTTTATAGCATTTGATGGGGTTCTAAACTGAATGTGATGCTGAAAAGAGAAGTCCTCATTTCGTTAGTCATTTGATCCCTTCTCAGCCTCTCCTTGTTGTCCTGTCCCATCTCCAGCTGCTCCCTACAGTGTTTCCGTACATGCATTCCTGTGGATGGTCAATAAATCCAATTGGAAGCTGGATCCAAGTGAAAACTGATCCCCTGAATTATAGTTCACACAGCTCAGTTCCCCCACTCCATACACAGTGGGATCCATCGGTACCTGTGTGGACACAGAGTAGGAGCTGGGAAGGGGCTGAGCAGGGAGGAGGGACCAGGGCTGTATTTTCAGCATCAGAGCTGTATTGGTGGCTCACTGGGCTGACATCAGGGTAAACTGGGCACTGCATGGTCTCTGAGGCACCTCTCGTAGGAGGCAGTACCCTTGCAAGCATTGGAAATCAGCTACATCCCCATGTGTAACTATGAATTCAGGTGGCAAAACTGCATCTCAGTGGAGGAAACGACACCTGACTGTAATATTCTGACAGTTTGCGTTTCTGTTTGTGTTTTATTATTATAACTCCTTTCTGTTCTCTCATCTTTTCATTCTAATATTCTTTCTCTTGTTTTCTGTCTTGTTGGACTGGTTCTTCTAGCCCTCTTTCTTCCCCTGCTGCTAGCCCCAAATTCTGCCGAAATACTTTGCCCAGGAAACAGGACAGGTAATGCTGTCTCAGCACAGGAGTACGCTCAAGGCTGTAGGTTTTGTTGCCCATCTCAGTGAAGCAAATTGTTTTGTGCCAGACTGTGCTCAGTGGAGTGCTCTGCTGTGTTCATCATTCAGCTGTGACCTGACACAAAGACATGCCAGTGAGAGTCTCCTTAAACACCCAAATCAGTGTGGAGAGCAGCACACGGCAGAGTCAGTGTGTTTTTGGTGTTGCTTTCGTTTCTGGGAACATCTTTTGGATGGAGGGGGTATTTCCACACCCCCCACCTTCATTTCTTTGCCAAAGGCAATTGGAAAATCATGCCCCTTTTTCCTTTCCTGTGAAACTCTCACTAGCATTTCAGCATTCCTCTGGCATGCTGCTTTCCCTGCTGCCTTTCTGGCCTGTCCTTTCTGTCGTGAAGTCCCCGTGTCATTCAGTGTTTTCAGTCTCTTATTGCAGTTTGGCTCATGGGTGTTTTCCAGGGACATGGGTACACTCATCCTTGTACACATGAGTGCTGGAGTAAGGAAAAGATGACATAAGTCTAAACATTCTAGCTCGCTTTTGCTCACTGATGTAATTTTTATCAGTCCCATACTGTAATCTAGCCATAAGGGTTGTCATTTAATTAATTTACTTAAGCATGTGGATATTTTTTTTCTAAGAAAAAATTAACAGAGTGTGCTCAGTAACGAGTTCATCAGTTGTAAAAACATGAACTGAAGTAGTTGAGTTTTGGGTGACTAATAGGTCCATTTTACTTTGGTAATGGAATTTAAGCTAAGATTTGAAGTCTGGGCTCAGTGCTGCTGTGACAGTAATTAGCTGCATTCCCTAAGTGGTGTCTGCTGAAAGAAATGATGGGAAGGTGGTTTGGACTTGGAAGATTCTCATCAGTTTTTACCATTAGCCTGCTGAAAAGCCCCTTTTCGAACACTCATTTGACATTTAAAGAGCCATTTTTGTTCATTGTGGCCAGGAGAAACAGGGAAATGAGGTTGTGAAGAGATGTGGTTCATTGGCATGGTCCCAGCTGCATGTTTGTGCAAACCCCTCCTGGGTAAGGAGGTCTGTGCATGTTCCTGTAGGGAGGCCCCAGCACCTTTTCCTCTGAAAAGGGATGCACATATTTGTACGTCCTTTGTCCTGATCTTACTCCTTCCCTTTTGTTCTTCTCTGAAGTTCTTTTCTTTTAACTTTTCTGCAGCGACCCACATCTTGATAGGAACACTTTGCCTAAGAAGGGACTCAGGTATTGGTGTTTCCACATGGTTTAACAGCTTTTGTGGTGGTTTTGGAGTTTGCTTTGTGTTTCTGTTGTGGCTGGTGGTGATGATCGCAGTTTGCAAGAGGTGGCAACAATTCCTTCCCTCCTTCCCTCCTTCCCTCCTTCCCTCCTTCCCTCCTTCCCTCCTTCCCTCCTTCCCTCCTTCCCTCCTTCCCTCCCTCCCTCCTTCCCTCCCTCCCTCCCTCCCTCCCTCCCTCCCTCCCTCCCTCCCTCCCTCCCTCCCTCCCTCCCTCCCTCCCTCCCTCCCTCCCTCCCTCCCTCCCTCCCTCCCTCCCTCCTTCCCTCCCTCCCTCCTTCCCTCCCTCCCTCCTTCCCTCCCTCCTTCCCTCCCTCCCTCCTTCCCTCCCTCCCTCCCTCCCTCCCTCCTTCCCTCCCTCCTTCCCTCCCTCCTTCCCTCCCTCCCTCCTTCCCTCCCTCCTTCCCTCCCTCCTTCCCTCCCTCCTTCCCTCCCTCCTTCCCTCCCTCCTTCCCTCCCTCCTTCCCTCCCTCCTTCCCTCCTTCCCTCCCTCCCTCCCTCCCTCCCTCCCTCCCTCCCTCCCTCCCTCCCTCCCTCCCTCCCTCCCTCCCTCCCTCCCTCCCTCCCTCCCTCCCTCCCTCCCTCCCTCCCTCCCTCCCTCCCTCCCTCCCTCCCTCCCTCCCTCCCTCCCTCCCTCCCTCCTTCCCTCCCTCCTTCCCTCCCTCCTTCCCTCCCTCCTTCCCTCCCTCCTTCCCTCCCTCCTTCCCTCCCTCCTTCCCTCCCTCCTTCCCTCCCTCCTTCCCTCCCTCCTTCCCTCCCTCCTTCCCTCCCTCCTTCCCTCCCTCCTTCCCTCCCTCCTTCCCTCCCTCCTTCCCTCCCTCCTTCCCTCCCTCCTTCCCTCCCTCCTTCCCTCCCTCCTTCCCTCCCTCCTTCCCTCCCTCCTTCCCTCCCTCCTTCCCTCCCTCCTTCCCTCCCTCCCCTTTCCTTTTTTTCTTTGCCTTCTTTCCCTCTTGCCTTCTTTCCTTTCTTCCTCCCTTCAAGAAGGCCATTGACAACTGTGCTTTTTCCATCTAGTGGCTTCTCTGCTTGAGCAAGATCTATGGCTTTTGCTGGCTGAATTGCTGAAAAGCATCTCAAACCATCCCTGGGCTTGACTTGAAAACAATCATTTTGCATTTTCTGTGGCTATTACATGCAATGACTTGAGATCTTTTTAACCCTTGGTGTTGATATACAAATAGAAAAGATTTACACAGTCATGCCAAACCTTTTAGGATGGATATATTAACTAAAAAAAATAAATTGTTTCAGGATACTTAAATATATAGGGCTTTAGAGATAACTTCTGCTCTTACAGAAATAAACAAAAAAGTCCTCAAACAAACTTTCAGCAATTGTCTTCTCATGTGTTTTGTATGTCTGTAAGGTGGTTATGTTTGTGACATGTAAAAAGTTTTTTCCATTGGTAAAAGCAGTTCTAGCCAGATAATGAACATTAGTTACATTAATTAAATGCTTTAAGTGTTATAGAATTTACAGAATTAGACAATTTAGGGAATTGCAGCTTCAGAATTGCTTAATGCAACTTTTGGGCTCACTGAGGTGATGCCTTGAAATTGCAGCTGAAATTTGCTCTGTGCTGTACACGACGTTCCTCACAGCAGCCTTGGCCCATGAAACAGAGGGCTAAAAACAACTTGTTTAAAATGTTTCTGTGGTTCTCCAGTATGTCTCTAATAAATAAAGACTCTTTTAAGACCAAAACATTTGAGTGCTGAAGAGGTAGGTATTAATGCTGAGAAAAAAATCCTTAGTGTTAAAGTAAAATGACTGGTTAAACCCCCTTTCTTAATAAACTGGTTTATGTGCAGAGCTTTAGAGATGCAGATAGTCAGGGACTGTTCCTGAGGAGTTGAAGCATAAGCAGAAGAATGAATGTATTTTTGAAAGCAGTTTGAGTTTTTTTTTTTAATTTTTGTAGTGTTCCCACTGATTTAAATTAGTCTTAATAAGTGATACCTTACAAAGGGTATTTAGTTGGAGGGAATCAAATTAATTAAATAGATAATATCAGCTAGCAATAGGCTCCAAGTGTTTAGTTTGTGGAAGGAGAGCTAGTAACTCATAAATATTTCTCCAAAACTGATGGCACAACCCAAGACAGACACTGAATTCCATCAGCAAAGTGTTTCCATGATGCTCCTGCTGTTGGTACCTGTTCCCTCTCACGTAGCTCACATACCACCTGGCCTAACATACCTATTTTTTCAGGCATATACACAATAAATCAATCAGATTTAAAGCCTTGCTTAGGCTGAAGCCAGAGGGTGTTTGGCCGTTGATGTTGGCATAGACAGTGTTTCTGCTGTTTTTTTTGCCTTCAGAAAGGCTAAATGTAGTCTCCTTTGGGATGATTTAATGCTGTTAGTTTTGAACTAATGGGATGCACCTCCACAGGCTTTTACATGAATGTCTCTGGAATATGAAATATTGGGTCACAGCTTGTTGAGAAGAATTCTGATAATGGCTTTGTTGACTTGCATTTGGTTATAATATCACAAAACTTCAGCTAAGCTTTGGATGTACCAAAATATTTAGTGATAGAATTTTGGCATAGCCTAAGCAAAGGTTTTCCAAGTTATGGTTTTATTTTTAAATCATACATGCATAATGCACCCTACGTTTTATTCTGCAGTGCTACACTGCACGACTTCCATCTGTAGCTTTGGCTCAGTCTAGTTTTGTTACTAATGGAGCCATAGGAAAGAAGTGTGTGGTTTGGTTTTTTCCTCAAGCAGAGGGGAAATGAATTAGGAACAGCTTAGAACAGCTTGGAGCAACTCCTTGAATCAGAATTCTATTGGGTTTATATAATTTTAATCCTTAAACTTCATATGAGGATTCTTCCATTTTTCTTTCTCTCCCTCCCTCCTCGAATCTTGTGACATTTCATGGTGTTTTTTATTATAAAAGACCACTAAACTAAATGAGAAAGTTCCCTGTGGAAAGCCTGTCCGTTTTTGCAGGTACACTCCATCCTCCCAGCTGCGCAGCCAAGAAGATGCCAAGGAGTGGCTGCGGTCCCACTCTGCAGGAGGGCTGCAGGACACTGCCGGCAATTCCCCATTTTCCTCTGGATCCAGCGTCACATCCCCCTCCGGAACAAGATTCAACTTCTCGCAGCTCGGTGAATAATTAGCTGTTTGAGCAGTCCCAGCAGTGCATTGTGTGCCTTACACAAGCTCATCTCCTTTCAGCACCTCCAGGTCCCACATTCAGCCCCAGGAAGTGCTTTCATTGAAAGGAGTGTGACTAATTGGCATTATTATCTCCTATGCCCAAAGGTGCCGTGCATGCAGTAACTTTGAAACTACTTCTCTGGCTGTAATCAAAGTCCTTAATATAAATTGTGAGTTATTCAGTGGAGCTGTGTGTTAAGTCACACACACTGGGACCTGACTTGTTCCTTACCTCTGTAGTAATAATGCTGTGAAATCCAAGCATATCACTTACTAGAGGTGCCTGTCTCATCAGTTTGCTGTTTTGTCTTTGAATGTATTTTTCAGGTGGCTTGTTGCAAAACTGCATGAAGCTCAATCTGAAACAATATATAAAAGTCAGGGGACTTTCAAGTCAGAAAAAATGCCATTCCTTCATAGAATTACATTGATAAACACGTTTTAAATGAAGGAAACAGCAAAAGTTGATTGACAGGATTCATGAAGCATTGCAGGTTTTAGTTGACCCTCTCAGTAGTTGAAATAACCTAATTTAAAGTATTAGTGGTGCTCATCTCTGGTGGGCTGATTAAATATGACTCAATTGCCTTTGCAATGTCTTTAGGTATATAAATCAGTTCTAACAGTACATATTTTGTCTCTAAGTGACATTTGCAAAGTACTATGTGGAACAGGCATTCTCTGTTTCTTTATGCCTTTCAGAAGCTCCTCCATAATAATTAATATTATTATTTACAATAAATGCATTGTTTAAGATAACTTATATATAATGACTAATTTATGTATAGTAATTACATGTGAAATAGTTAAGCTTATACTTATGAACTTGTCTGCATTTGCAGCAGCTTGCACAGTCACTTATTTCTAGTGTAGTTTGGAGTTGCAGTAGTGACGTTTTTAGAGCCTTTCTTTGAGCATGCTGGAAAGAAATGCATTAAATTAACAGCTTTAAACATACTGACACTTACCAAAATGTCAGCTGAATATATACACAGTGTAATTACATTGCCAACAGCTAACAAACTGTCAGGAAGGTTCATGAAAGTCAAAGAAAATAACAAAAAACTGTTGTCACTGGCCCAGAAAGTTAACTTTTTATGCAGAGCGTTGGAGATTATTTTTATTAATTAGCTCCAAAAGTTACTTGGCCACAAACAGCAATTAACACCAGGGTAAAAAAAAAAGTTTTTCTATGTTCTTCAGAAGAGAGCTTGGAGATATTGGAGTCAAGAGGGGTCTTTGCATTTAATTTAAGAGCAAACGTTGATATGAAGGTTGATCACCTGTAAACTGAATTCTTTCTTCTACAATAGCCTCTATCAGTTGATGGTATAAATAGAAACAGGCAAGGACAGCACACCAAGAGGAACCTGCCAGCTGAACAGTGATTTTGGTGTTCTCTTTTCCCCCACGAGTCAATTAATTCTTAGTAAATAACAGGTATAATGTTAGCACAAAGTTCTTTAAAAAACTGTGAAACTGGAGTAGTCATTTTATGCCCTAAACACTGGTTGGGAGAGTATTGGCTTTTAAGGCAAAATTAATATTTTAAAATTCTTAGGCCCTCATAGTGGAAAGAACCAATTCTTAGATAAAAATCTATTGGGAAACTAAAGCTCTTTACATTTGTGAGTTAAATGCATAGAAAAATGTCATTTTCTGAAGACTGGAAGGCTTTGAAGAACACGAGTCATGTTTTATATAGACAAAAACAGAGTTTTTGAGGAATGATATTTCCAAATTAAATGAGGGTTAATTAGTCCGTTCCTGTGAGGTGTTAGTGAGTTGACTGAGCTTGTTTGTAGAAGCACAGACATATCACCCTGTGTTTAAAATGACCCCTGAGTTTTCATATTCACTAGCTTGATTTGCATACCTCTTCCTTTGGGGTATTAGCTTCTATGCTGCTACTTTTCACAGAATCACAGACTATTCTGAGTTGGAAGGGACTCACAAGGATCATTGAGTCCAACTCTTAAGTCAGTGGCCCACACAGGGGATTGAACCCATGACCTTGGCATTATTACAACCATGTTTTAACCAACTGAGCTAATCTTACTTGAATTCATTGAATTTCTCAACAAAGTCTGGAGAGAACATTAGAAATTTGCGTCCTAAAGTAGGGGTGGGTGGGGGGGAAAGTTTGTTCTTGCTGCCCCAAAACCATGCATGGAAATGTGGTTCCCCAAGCAGAGCAGTGTTTGGTGTTGCCTTGCAGCGAGCCCCACGGTGGCAGCGGCGGCGCAGCTGAGCCTGTCCAACCCCGGCATGCTGCGCACCCACAGCCTGTCCAACGCCGACGCGCCCTACGAGCCCTACGGCGACACGCGGCTCCGCAACAGCTCCGTGTCCCTGGACGACAAGAGCAGGACCATGAGCCGCTCAGGATCCTTCCGTGACGGCTTCGAGGAGGGTCAGTAAGGGTGTGCTGGGGCTGGAAGGAATTGGTGTTTGTGCATAAACCAGGTGGAAGTTTAATGTGGGTAGATGGCTCTGAGGTTGTGGTGGCCAAAAAGGAGAGGGCACAGATTGCAGGTGTCACACATGAGATATTTTATTATATCACTCCATGAAGAAAGAAAAAAATAATAGAAACAGACAAGCAAGAAAGAAAGATACAAGAATACAAGAAAATATCCTAACTACAAGTTACACAATATATATTGTAAACTCCCACCTATACCCAAGTACCATAGGTTGTGTTGCAGTGTCTATAAGCTTTATTACAGCTTCTAATTGGATGGTACTTTCTGCCCAGATGTTCTTAGTTGTTTGAAAAATTTATCTCTTCAACATTCTTTTTCTCATGCCTACTTTTCTCAAAACCTTCTTATCTCATTGTGGCTTTGTTAGCCTGCTGGTTTTTCTCACAGGACTAATTAAGTTTCAGTGTTCTCATCTCTGTACCGAAAGGTACGAGCTACAAGGCCTAGCCTGCAGCTTCAAAACCCTTCCTAACTCAAACCCCCTTCATTATCCTCACAGTTTAACATTTTTTGCTTCACCGTAAGGGGTCATTTCAAAGCACAGACCTCTCAGTCTTAGACAGAACTCTGATCCTAGTCATCATTGTTCTGATCGTAGAATCATGGACTATCCAGAGTTGGAAGAGACCCACAGGGATCATCCAGTCCAGCTCCTGGCCCTGCACAGGACAGCCCCAGGAATTCCCACCCGGCCCCTGAGGGTGTTGTCCAAACACTCCTGGAGTGCTGGCAGCCTTGGTGCTGTGCCCACTGCCATGGGAATCCGTTCAGTGCCCACCACCCTCTGGGGAAAGAGCCTTTTCCTGAGATCCAACCTCACTCTCCTCTGACACAACGTCAGGCCATTCCCTCATGTCCTGTCACTGGTCACCAGAGAGAATGATGATGTCCATTCATAGACTGTTCTGGCCAGACACAGGAAATAAGTGTTCTACCTAGACCATGCCTATTCAAGAAATTGTTTGAACAATCCTGTGCTTCATTTCTAGCAATGTCAAAATGGCAAGTTCATGCTTAGAGTCAGCACATCAGTTATTCTTCAATAGGGATATTTTCCTAAACTTGCATCCCCACACTTCTGGAGAGATATGATATGATGTGATATGATATGATGTGATATGATATGATATGATGTGATGTGATGTGATATGATGTGATGTGATATGATATGATATAAGTGGTATCAGTCAGGCTGTTTCTATCCCAGTAATTTTTCTAGTATTTAATCTGTACTCAAATTGTCTTTAGTTTTTATTTCTGCTGAATGTCCTGGTTTGGTGCAACACATCTTTCAAAGAAAAGGCCAGACTAGTTCTTAACACCTAGGCTTGTCTTTTTAATGCCTCATCATCTTTTCAAGGAGCTGATAAAAAGAGCCCATGTAAATAAAATAAGAAAAGGTAATTTAACAATAAATGAATGTTAGGTCACAAAAGCCTTTGCTGGCTCTTCTCTGCTGCTGAAGACCTGCACTTACTCAGCAGAATTAGTACCTGTTACTGATCCCCAAGAGCCAGACAGGCATGGGAGCCACACTTAATGCTTGTAGGGGCCACAAGGTGCCTCCCTGGAGGTAACTGGTTATTACATCAGATTTTTGCCATTGAAAGAAGTAGAAAATGCATATTGGATACAGCTCTGGAAAGATGAATTAATTATTTTATTACTGAATTTAGTCAATCTAACTTCATCACTTTTAATTGTATTTTAGAGGTCCATGGCTGATGATCTTGATTAGGGGTTGAATATTATTAGAATAACACTGTAGAGCTAAAAACTGGGTCATTGAGGGAATGAACCTCTGTTTGCTCTCAGAAAGCTGGATGATCATGACCAGTCAAAGATTACCAAGTGCAGTCAGTCCGTTGAATTCCATACTGTGAGAAACAGTTGTGCTATTACTAAATTGTTGCTTATTATATTCCATGAAAGAATTTACATCACACCATCTGTGTTGTACTTGGATGATTTACTGGAAGAGCTCCTACAGCAAAACTTACTATGCTTTTATTGAAAACATCCTCCAAAAAAGTGTAACCTTAGCTGCTGAAGTGTCCTCAGGATTGCAGCAAATCCATTTTGACATGTTGGAGGTTAAACTTTCTCTTGTAATTCAGAAATGTTTGTCCAGGAGAGAGGCCAGTTTGGATGAGTATTTAATAAGCAGTGGATATTTGAAGATGAACCATTTTAAAAACAGAAAATGAAAAGAGTTACGTGACACGTTCTACTGAGTGCTTTTCATTCATTTAAAAAAAGCAATAAAAATGAAGTCCAAGAAAGATTGACTTAGTTATGGACTTGAAAGCAGTTGGAATATACCACTTTTGTATACAAGGAAGGAATTTGGCCCAGTAGTGGATGTGCTGAAGAGGTCCCTTTCTGATTTTCCCCATTTTTGGCACCTAAAAGCATAATAGTATTTTACCAGATGGGATGAATATTTACATGTGGTCTCTATATTTTGTCTTCATATGAAAGGTCTTCTCTCACTTCCCTGGCTGTACAGAGTGCAGGGTCACCTGCTTATTAGCTCCTGCTTATTTCTCAGATAATCACAAGTTTTGAGTGAGCAGGTGGTTCTGAATGTGACATAGATGTTGTGCTGTGGATCTCACTCACCTTCACCCTGAGGGAATAGATTAAAAAGTATTATAGGACTTAAATTTGTGGTTAATGAACAAATTGATTTTGTACAATCAGCCAGTGTCAGCGGAGCATAAATCCAGGTCTTGAATTAAGCTTACCAACCTGCTTCTTAATTATTTCTTAGCACAAAAGATTGCAAGACATTTGTTTCTCATTAACTTCAGCAGGACCAGGATTTATTCTTAAAAGCCTTTTTTTCTGTTGTCTCCATAGTGAGAAGTACAGTCCTGTTCTCTCACAGCATGGCATGTAGGTCAAAATGTTAGTCAGCCTTGCAGTACATAAAAAACTGTTTCAGGACTGTGGCAGTGTCAGTGGGAACAGCTTCCAAATATCCAGAACTTCAGGAGGGAAAAAACAGGGTGTAAAACTTGAATGGTCTCTTGGCTCTGCAGTTTCCCCATGGGAGCTGGGCTGCCTCTGGCTCCACCCTGGCACTTAGAGAAAAAAATCATTAAATTAATTGTCGTTGGGATATAAAATATTATTCCTTTTTGTGCCACTGACTACAACAGTTCTTCTTTCTGCTCTTTGGGCAGCTGATCATGGCTAGACCCTTTCTTTTCTGGTGGTACAAGCTTGCATATGCATTTATAGTGCTTTAAAATAATAGCTGCAAAACAATTCAGTTTGTAGGCTGCAATGCTGACTGCAGAAACCAGGGCTCTCACCAAGAGTAGAAGTGCCTTCAGGCTCCTAATCAAATAGCCTTCAAGTAGCCCAACTGCCCAAGCATATTAGCTCCCTAGCTGTCCTTGCAATGAGAAATCTGAAATTCTGTGCACATTCAAGTGGTGCACTTGAGTCCCCATCCCTGGAGGTGTTCGAAGGACGTGCAGATGTGGAACTTGTAGACATGGTTTAGTGGTGGCCTTGGCAGTGCTGGGTTAGTGCTTGGACTGGATGAGCTAAGAGTCTTTTCCAGCCTAAATGAGTCTATGATTCTATGTAATGGTGGTGTTTCACAAGGCAGGAGTATCATTCCCAGGGTTACATGTTCTTTCCCTTTTTTCGAGTCTTCTTTGCTCCTTTAAAATCCCAATGTGATCTTAATATTTCCAGTTGATGCTAACCCAAAAATGTGTGTGATCCAATCCATTATAAAGACTTCTGTTTCTTCTCTGGTATGGGGTTTTGGGTTTTTTTGTTTGCTTGGTTGAGTTTTTTGTTTGTTTGTGTTTTGGTTTTTTTGATACATCTCTATTAGTAAAAAATGCACAAAGGAAGAATATAGAGAGGCAGACCAGAAAATAATGTTATATTCCCTGTATGAGTCCATTTGTGGCCTTGTGCAATTTTGCCTCACTTTAGGCTTTCCATCTTGGAAAAGCCAGCCCTGAAGGTTAGAGCAGGTAAAGAGGAGTGAGAAGGAGATCTTAAGTGCAGAGCACTATGATGCAAATAAAGTTAAACCAGGAATCTTGGAAACTGCTTGGAAAATGATGGCTGAAGGCAGATGATAACCTGTGATTTGGTGCATTATAAACTGCTTGGTTATCCATTCCTTCTCATATCACAGGGGAGTGGAGACCTTCGAGGAACTTCTAGGGTGATTCAGCAGCAGGTCTGAAACAATGGCAAAGAATTACATTTTTAAACACAGGAGGAGGTTTTTGTTACAGACCCAAAGGGTCAGTGGGTTCAGAAGCGAGTTAATGGTAGAGAGGTCACAGCAATTAGGCAAAATAATGGTCTGGCTGCAGTTTGCAGCTCCGAAATTTCCATCTCTGCTGTTCCCAGAAGGTGCAAAGACGTAGCTGGGGAATAATCGCTGGGTATCTGCCTCTCCATTCCATTCTTTTCCATAAACAAGGCTGTGGTTGCAGCCAGGGCTGGAGCACAGGATTAGACAGAGCCTGGCTCTGACTCACACCGGTTATTTTGTGTTCTTGGTGCTGCACTGTCCTTACCACCTGACTAGGGAGATAATTTTAATTGAAAATGTGATGAACCAGAGAAAGCAAATGGGTGTGAGGGGTTTTGTCTTTCTTGTGGGCTTTTTGAATTGTCTTAAATTCCTTCTGAAGCCAGCTTAGACCTTGTTTACTTCTCTTTCCAGCATTGCCTTAGGATAGAATGTCAGTGGGAAAGCAGAACCCATTTATTATGACTGTAGAATTGCAGTAGGTAATTAGAGCAAAGTGGCAGCTTTTCCAAACCTTTTTTCTGGCTGGAAGGTTTAGATGTAGGAAAGAGTGATTTTACACTATTTCATATGATTCGTATGAAGTTATCTTGAATTTTGAGTAAGAGTTTCAGTTAAATGTATTTTGTTTCTAAAAATGAAAATAAGGAAAGGTAATTTTGCATGTTTCAGTAGCAGAAAGAATAGCTTCAGGTAGGGGTTTTTTAAAATAGTGTAATCAGAAAAGAAATGTTGCTCTTTATAAGTCCATCAGGGTGATGGTAACCTTGAGAATCACAGAATAGTTAAAGCTGGAAGAGACTCTGTAGATCATCTAGTCCATCACTGTACATGTATTTCTTTTACTGAAGGTATATTTAAATGCAAAAATTGCTTGAAACTAATTCTTTTCCAGGAAAAGTTTTGTAGCCATGTTTTCACTTTGTTAATTTTTCTAATGAGAGAACAAAGTTTGCCTTTTAAAGAAATGTCATTGCTATAAAGAAAGCTCAAAAAACCCTGCAGGGAAAAGTGAGGAATCTCTTCTGTATTTCAGTTGATTTCTTGTTGTTTTTTTGGTTTGTTTGGGGATTTTTTTGTTGTTGTTGTTTGTTTGTTATATTTCAGTAAGCCCTTTTGCAAGAATCTTCATATAAACTGTCGAGAGAAATATTTATTTCTGAACAAATCTTCATCCAACCTTTTTTTTTCAACTTTCTCGACCACACCTCATTTTCCCAAAAAACCCCAAGTATTAAAATTTTAAGCCAGCTTTCCTAAATCCAAGTTTGTGTTTTCTATCACCTGGCCATGCATTCTTCAAACTACGTTATTGGGGCAGTAACTTAATTAAGTTTATGATGGATGATGAAATTTGTGAAAGGATTTCTTCAGTAGGTTGGCAGGGGTTGATTTATGATGACTCCACTTTGTGGTGAGTGCATTTATGTTCATTGTGTTTATTTTCTTTCTTTCAGTGCATGGTTCTTCTCTCTCTTTGGTCTCCAGTACTTCATCTATTTATTCCACAGTGAGTATAGTTTATTTACTGATTGAGATTATTGAATTGACTGGTCTCATTGTGCTGATTTTGCCATTCAAGGAGGAGGAAATAAAGCACTTTTCATTTGACTGTGTTCTGAATGCTGGCTAGGAAAGAAATGTGTATATTCATAAAGATGCCTGTGGACATTTAGCAGGATCCTCATTAAACACAGACTTCAATGGCCTAAAAGCAGCCATGGATTTTTTGGGTCTGTATTTTATTCTGTGCTAAGTAGGTTTTGCTACAAAGCACCTCAGTAGATATGGAGAGATTTCAACTTCATTACTTAAAGCATCCCACATTTTTCTGAATGAAGTCATTCCATCCTTGTATGAATGATTTGCTACTGAAGAAGTCTGAGTCTGCTTTTTAATCCACAGATATTCGTAATTGTAGAGAGGCCATTTGTTCACTATGTCAGTAGTATTTTCTCCACAAATACGTATTCATTCAGGTTATCTGATGCTAAAAAAAGGCCTTCTGGAGTTTGAAGACACCGGACTGTTTATAAATGCACGTTGCATTTGCTTATTTTCTTTTAATAGTTTCACGAAAAGTTTTCTATTTGAACATGCACTACAAAAGGCCTTGTAATTTAAGGCTCTGCCTGTGCTGTACAGGAAGGTGAGGCTGCAGCGCCAGATTCTGCCTTGCCTGGCCCTTCCCTCCCTGCTGGGGTCTCACTGCAGTGACCCAGGGCCATGGGAGGTTCCAGCCCACACCAAACTGCACAGGAGGGATCAATTCCCAGGGGCTTCACTGCTGTTCATCTCCAAGAAGCCACTTAATGGTGGCTCTGTAATCCTGGCAGGCTGTGATCACACTTTTGGTGGTTCCTCAAGGCACAAACCTTCTAAAAACTGGGTAAGAATTCCTTCTGAAATAAGTGTTAATTGAACAGGATCTTCAGTTTCAAATTCTTGGGCAAGGATGATGCATCTTCACACTTACCATGGATCCACAGCTGGATTTGGAAGTGTGTGAGAAAGGAGTACGTGGAAGATCGTGCTCTTGGAAGATTAGCCCTGTCTATGAAGTCTGTCAAGTCTGGATAGTGTTGTTTAGCATTATTTTACATAAAAGTTTCACTGATAAGGAGCCACACATGTAACATGGCCTTATTAAGACCTCAGTAATAAATTGAAAATATCACTTTACTTTATTGACCTTGCCCCAAGCCAATACAGGTCAGGGATTGGAAGGACAGAAAACAGATCTTTTCGTCTGGGCTGCTGTTCACAACCATGGGAGCCACAAGGAGAGCTCAGAGGTTCTGGTTTCTCTGCTCACTGCCCAGGCACGAGTGGCTCCAGACAGTGTGGTTGGAGGGGTGCAGTTTTCCTCATGGCTGGAAATGGGCATGTTTGCTTAAGGACAGTGGAGTGTGTAACTTTTTACTGGATACTTCTCTTTAGCTGCTAACTTTGGTCAGAAACAAGCCACAGTAGCCACAGTTTTGCCTTGCAGACCACGACAGCCACTTGGCATCCTCTCAGAACCAGTTGTGTGTCCTCACTTTTCCACACCCACAGAGCACCCAAGTGGGAGAGATTTCTTTTTTTTTTTCCACATCACTTTGGAATGCAAAACTGTGATCTCTTTCCCATGGAGGGCTGAGTGCAAGATGAAGGGAATTGCCAGATCTCAGCCATGTCCTGTGGCAGTCCTGGCTCTTCAGAGCCTCGTGCAGCCCTTTATGCACAGAGCCAGGACTTCACCATTCTGGGAGTCAGGCTCAGAGGTGCCCTGGTTGGAAGGTGGAGCCCAGATTCCTTCCTGCAGGAGGAAGTACCACATCAGCAGCCTATTTTCCTTTTCTTTAAGAGTAAATAAATCAGGCCATTATCTTAGGTTGAATAGGGATGTGGGAATCCAAAATAATAAACTCACATTAGTGCTTGTGAAATGCAAAAAGAAATAATTGAAAATTTGCATAAATTTGTCAGGCTGGTTAGATTGTAATATCCTCATGTATTTCCTTTTTACTTTACAGCCTGAAGAGAAGTGCCAGTCAGAGGTAAGAGCACATCCTCCTTGACAAGCATAAATGTTTGGTTAAGACACTCTGCACTGTGTGTCTTGCTGCTTTATTTCTGCTGACTGTGATGCAGTAAAGTGCTCTCTTAAAACACCCAGATTCGCAAGCTACGGAGAGAGTTGGATGCATCCCAAGAGAAAGTGTCAGCTCTGACAACTCAGCTGACTGCCAATGTGAGTACAACTCTGAGAATAAACAGAAATGGCAAGTGCATTTAATGCACAGATTACCACCTGATGTTTTTAAGACACAAAAAGATTTTGTGTGTATAACAGTCAATTCACATCACTGATGTGTTTTAAAAAATACCTGCATGGAGGTGTGGGACCTTTCCAAAAAGAACATCCTTCATCCTACTAAATTATCTTATGCTTTTCTTTAAATACAGAATTAAAATGTAATTTTGGCTTTATATATATATATATATATGTAAGCTGTCTTTAGATCCTGAAGAAAATCATTGAAGGCAGGGTCTTTTTTATAAATAGTGTCTGGCTCTGATGTTTGGATGGGATGAGATACAGATAAAGATTATAATTGGTAGGAATAAAAATTGATAGAAACTTAGATTGAGATGCATTATATCTTTATGTTGCATAATGGTGTGGGTTAATGGCATGAGAGGTAGTAGTGGCATAATGGGCTGTGGGAACTAGTTTAAAGTTAAGCCTAAAGAGTGGACATACCTGGGTTTTAACCAGTCTAGACAATACTTCTGCTTGTTCCTTTGAGGAATTTGATGGAAGTAATTTAAGACACATGGAAAAAACTTATTTGGAAGCCAAGATGTGTTGAGGTAATGCTGTATGACCCTGAGCAAGTTTATTTGTGTGTTCTGTGCTGCAGTCAGCAGAAATCTGGAACACAGAGGCTTGCAAGGAAAATAAGCAATTCTAGAGTAAATAAGCTGCAGATGAACTTTCAGCAGATCAGATCATACTGACATCCTGGTTTGTGGAATGAATAAACATCAGAGCACGTGCTGCTGAGGAGGACATGCCTGCCCATCAGCTTTCTGAATAGATGGAATACAAAACTTGGGGAAGGAGAGAACAGGTTTCACACCTGTCACAAGGAGAGTTAAAGGGAAAATCCACCATTCTGTTCTCTGCAGGCATCACAGCTTGAACATGGAGTGGGAAAACCAAGCACACAGTTGATAGAGGAGCCAAATAAAAGGGTTTTGACTGCGTGAAACCACTTAGTCACTGTCCCAAGAGGAAAAGGAAACTATTTAAAAATCTTCCAAAGATTAAGTCTGCCTTTCAGATACAAAGAGGGTGGATAATGAGTTCATTTTCATCCAGAAGCATCTTCTCCATGTGAGAAAGCAGGACCAGATTCTCTTGCACACATTTTTACTCATGCTGTTAAATAACCCAACATTTGTCGTTCAGGCAAAGAGCTTGTCAGGTGGGCAGCCTCTGTGTCTCTGCCTTGTCTGGGTTGCATTTCCCTGCACAGTGTCCGAGGTCAGGAGGCTGGTGCTGCACACAGACCTGTCTCCCAGAGCAGTGAAGGGCACAGGTCTGGCCCAGCTGCTGCTCATTTGCCCAAGAATTGGTGTGTGGCTACCACTGCACTCTTTGGGGAAAATACTTTTAAACATGTGCTGCTGTACTTTTGTTTGCTTTGTGGTCATTTGGGGTTTTGTTGTGGGGATTACCCCCCCCCCCCCCCCCCCCCAAAAAAAAATAAAAGGTAGCATCCTTGATTATTTTGGGAACATTCCATTTTTGCTTCATTCCCTCTGCTAAAATTTTGTAGTGTTTTATTCATGCTCTTTAAATTTCTTACACTTGGACTTGCCCCTAATTTGTCCATAAATTGGCAACAATCTACAGAGATGTTGCTATAACTGTCCCAGTAATACATTTCAGTCTCTAAGCCACTTGTTTGCAGAGGGTAGTTCAGATGCTGCTTTAGGGACATTTTCTTTACACAATTCCTTTAATAAGAAGCTTTTAACTTGGGCGATTCAAATTAGTCTCTTTAATTTATTCATTTTCCTTCTGAATTTCCCTGCATAGACACTTGGAGCTTTTGTTGCTTCTTGAACCATCAAGGGCAAGAATTTGAAAACATTTTGCTCTGACTAGAAAGTGCAGATACTTTTTTTCCATAGATCACTGAACATTTCGAGATAGGGATGATTTCAAGATCCACTTTTGAAAGAGCCACTCTTTTTTAAGGCTCAGGTCAAAGCATTAAAGGTTTATATCCTGTTGTTAATCCATGCAGTCCTGCTTGCCCGTTTATTTTTTGCTTTTGCAAAGCATTGCTGAGGATTCCTGAATATCAGGTTTGTTGTTCCCTGTTCATCCTCCCCAACAGAAGCTGTGCACTCTGTATTTTTAAAATAAATATTGAGATTTTCCTACATGTGTAGTGTGAGGTTTTAAATTACTTTTTGCCATTTTCTCACAGTCTCAGCTCTGCTTATTTTTGTAGGGGCTGATGGGAAAAAGGGCTGCACATCCCCATGTTATTGTACTGCTCATGTTTGTTTTCATTGTGAATTTGAGAAGAGTTATTTAGGATAAGTCATCTGTGTGCTGCTGCTGAATAAGTCTGGAATAGCTCTGTGAAAGGTTTTGCTGTTCTGTGTATATTTAGGTGAGAAAATGACCCCTTTTCTGCTTGGAAAGATTACACAGTTTTACTTGCCATTGTGTACATAGAAGTATTTTTAATAGATAAATAAAATATTGTTCTCTATGTTTTATATAGATTATTATAGTGAGAGAAATATATATTGAACTATGCCTGTGTTCAGTTGTATGTTCATATCCATGTATATCTATGAAACAGTGCCATGCCATGGCACTAGAATTATAGTTTCCTTTTATGAAATTCTTTTCCATCTTCTACTTTTCCTTCCTTTTACTTCTCAGTCATTTTCATTTCCTGGATGGATGTCTTTCATATAGTTGACATGTAATTGGGTTCTCTGTGCTTCTTGGGAAAGGAGAAAAGGGTAATTGGCCAAGCACTGGGAATTTTGGATGATGTGTAGCACCTTGGCCTTGGTTGCAAGCAAGGTGCACTCAATTATTGGAGAAATCTTTGAGTTAGAGGCAGGTCTGTCAGCTGATAAAGTGTCTGTTCTCCTGTTGGGGTGGCGCAGTGAGAACCTCCACTTCTGTAGCTTCCAGCATCTTTTTGCCTTAAATATCCATAAGGGAAAAAGTGGTTTAGTTGGAGAGAAGTTTCTGCCTGACTTTTGTGTATTTGAAAACTTGCTTCACGTTTTATTTGCTGTTTTGTATTTTATTTTACTCTTTTAGGGAATCCTTCTAAAAACTTAGGAGTGATGTTTTGTCTTTTTTTTAAATATTCTTTGGGAAAAGATTTCAGAATTGAAGGTTATGTGAAAAGCTTCATGGAAAGAGTTACCCTAATTGTGTAAGGATGCCTGAAAACTGTCACCAAGTAACCTTATCTGTGCTAATAATGGCCCACATAAAAAGACAGGCTGATTTAAAAAATGAACAGCAGGATGTATTTAGAAATATCGATGGATTGGTCTCTTTTTCCTCTGTACATTTTGTCTTTTCATGTCAGTTCTTGCAATAGCCAAGGGACAGATCTACACAGACAATGACATGCCTTTTTGTCATCAGGTGACAAGGTACAGTCCCTAAAGGGGCCTTTAAAAGCCAGTTACTTAATCTGTGAGATGCTAAAAAAATAATTATTATGCCTTTCTATTTCAACAAAGTGGAAAAATGTGGTTTTTTTGTCTTTACCACAAGATCCAAGCTGCTTTCAACAATTGAGAAAAGCACACGAACTGCATAATTTTGAGATATGGCTCCTCAAAGGACCTTAACTCCTGGGGGATGCAGGAGGTGTCTCTTCTGGATGTATTCTGGGTGTAGAATTGCATATTTTATAGAATAAATTCACAGCTGTACTCCTCCCTTTGTGTTTTCTAAAGTGCTTGGTGGCAGCTGCTGCTGAGCAGGGCATGGTTTATAGCCTGAAACTGCATCATTTATAGTGCACTGTTAGTTAAAGTAGTACATTACAAGACTGTCATTTTCTGAAGTGTGGAAATGGGTCTGTTTCTAATTTGCCACAGTTAAATGGCTCCTGGTAATTTGTTGGCAAGCATTTCCATAGTGTGTGCTCTACGCATTTGACTGTCTCTAAGCGGTGTTATTTTTAATCCATGTCATTTACACAACAAACCACGTGATGCACAAGGTGGGCTGGTTAAACACCTGCAGAAATATCCTGGTCTGGGGGAAGGAACAAACTGCTCCTCTCTGGTTTCATTTCAGGCTCACCTGGTGGCAGCATTTGAGCAGAGCCTGGGGAACATGACCATCAGACTGCAGAGCCTGACCATGACAGCAGAACAAAAGGCAAGCTTGGAAAACATTGGGGAAGTCTGAATTTCTCTTTCCAGCATTGGTGTTCATGCTCCTTTTGTGGTTGTGGGTTGAAAAAAAGGTCACATACACAATTTTGGTGATGGAGGAAAATGCAGTGAAAAAATTACATAAAATACTCATTTTCCTCACTGGGATGTCATGGCAACTGATCAAGTTATTCCTATATGTTTTTGCTTTGGACACAAGTCTTCAGTATTGCATATTTCTGTAATATAGTTCGTCTCAATGCATCCACACATGTGCATGTTCAAGAGAAATATCAAGAACAACCCTTGCAGTACTGGCAGCACTGGGGCTTTGGACAGTATACTTGAGTAGGCATTATTTCTGCATTACAGAGGATGTACATTTTTTTGTATCCTTGTACCCAAGCTGTTTTGCACCCTGTTGAGGGTGTGCTTCTCCAGGTCTCCCAAACCTCAGTTACCTAAATATTCCATAAATTCACTATTAACTACCACGACTTGGATTGAAATGCAGCCTCTTTGGAGCTGCATTTTCCCATGTATCACCATATGGGTTTTTTCCTCGTTCAAGGACTCAGAATTGAATGAGTTGAGGAAGACAATTGAGCAGCTGAAGAAACAAAATGCTGCTGCCCAGGCTGCCATCAATGGAGTCATCAACACACCTGAGCTCAACTGCAAAGGTGAGTCACCAGCACCACACAGAGCAGCTGCAGGGCTCAGTCCTGCTGGTAATAGCTGATGGAACCACCAGAGTCACCCAGGAACCAGAGCAACTCCATGATTTACTGGCATGAAGTGCTGAAGAGAGAGCTGGAAAGCTCTGTAATTTAGAATCATAGAATGGATTGGGTTGGAAAAGACCTCCGAGATCATCAAGTCCAACCCTTGGTCCAACTCCAGTCCATTTACCAGATCATGGCACTCAGTGCCACGGCCAAGCTCAGGTTAAAAACCTCCAGGGATGGGGAATCCACCCCCTCTCTGGGCAGCCCATTCCAATCCCTGAGCACTCTCTCTGCAAAGAATTTTTTTCTGATCTCCAACTTCAATTTCCCCTGGCAGAGCTTGAGCCCCCTTGTCCTATTGCTGAGTGCCTGGGAGAAGAGACCAACCCCCACCTGGCCAGAACTTCCCTTCAGGCAGTTCCAGACAGTGCTGAGGTCACCTCTGAGCCTCCTCTTCTCCAGGCTAAACACCCCCAGCTCCCTCAGCCTCTCCCCACAGGACTTAGGCTCCATTTTAATCTCTTCAGCAAAAACAATGGTTTGAAATATGTGCACCTGTGGGGATAAGTGACTGTCAGAGTGTTTATTCCCCCAAATGTTTGTTCAGATTGCATGCTTGATACCATAGATCCAGTTTTCCCCCTGATTTTGCCATCCCCAGCAGGCCCTGGAGCTGCCCAGCCTGCGGAGCTGCGGATCCGCAGGCAACATTCCTCGGACAGCGTGTCCAGCATCAACAGCGCCACCAGCCACTCCAGCGTGGGAAGCAACATTGACAGCGACTCCAAGAAGAAGAAGAGGAAGAACTGGGTGAGTGTGTTGGAGCAGGCACTATGGGGTTTATGCAGAGCTGTCAGGGCAGGCACAGTGAGGGCTGCCTGCCCAGCTTCTGCCTCATGCAGGGGGCAGCTCGAGGACTGTGCGCTGCTTAAATCCTGTCTAAACTTTTCTGAAGACATGACTGAGTCATAAGTAATGTATAGCCTTGACTCTGCACAGCATTGAATTGTAGCTTAACAGCCAAAAGGCCAGTCTTAAATTAGAAATAGCTGTCAAAGATCAGTTCTGGCTAAAAGTAACACAGTGTCCAACCCCTTCAGGAAAATGTGATGTCTGTCATTAAAGTGAAACAAATCCACAAGAAAAGATCATTGTTGCATTTGGTTGGGTTTTTTTGGTTTTGGCTCGTAGGCCTGTCTTGTAAGTGAACATACTAAACACTTAAGAAGTCTGTCGTGAGCATTACTGTGGAGTTCCACACAAAAAAACCCCCCAGTCTTAAAAAATTTATTGTGATGGACATCTCTTTTGCAATACTTACCTGTCCTTTCCCATTTCTCCTTCTTTGCTCATCATGTACTATGTACAAGGTACCCTGTACTGGAGGAAAGGTACATTATCTTAAACTCCTTTTTCGATTAGCCCATAACTGCCTTAGTGACCTAGTCTGATTGTAGTTTGGACTGAAGTCCTAGATCCTTTATTGTAGCCAGTAAAACAATCCATCCCTTTCTTTCCACTGGATTTAAATCTCCCTGGATCTCGTGGGTGTACAGATAAATCTGTGCAGATACAAAATGTGGTTAGAGCTGGTAAAAGCTTCATTTGTATTTGCACAGTATCCTCTCAGATGTGTTGATGAAACTCCTGAACTGTAAGAAACAGCTTCCTGGGCAGGTTCTTGCTTTTGTTTCTCTTATCCCAGAGGTTTCATTTTGCTGTCTCGTGGTATTGCCATCACCATCACAACAAAAGTGTTTCCATTCTGCCCCTTAAATAATTGGTTCAATGGAAACAACATTTTCTCCAAGTCCTTCTTGTGCATTAGTTATAGATTAAGGAAATTGCTGTGACTTTCAAATTTTTAACAACTCTTAGTTTGTGACACAACATTTTTGTAGTTATTAAGCCTTCATTAAGGTAAACACTTTTAAAATTTTTGCTTTAGCTTCTATTCTTTGTTGTTGTAACCTGGTGGATATGGTCCTACACCAGCCTCCCTTTCTCATTCTTCAAGTAACTCGTTTTAAAGAAGGCTAAGGAAACGTCTCCTTATTGTAAAAATAAATAAAAGAAGTTTTCATGAAGTAGAAGGAACAGAGCAGGACTTTTATGTTGTTTTTAAAAATGAGCACACCATTGCTATGAAATGAAGATTGGAAATTAAAGCATTAATTTACTGAGAAAAATGTGTAAGTTAAATCTGGTTTTTGCATTCTTTATTCCACAAGTGCTGAGGAAGTTCTCAGCCAGGATCATTGTGTTACATACAGAAGCAATGCAGCTCTCCATTCAGAGCTGAGGCACCAGATTTTCAGCATTTCTCACTGTAGGAGCCTTTGTCTAGTTTAAAAAGAGCTTTCAGCTCACATTAAGCCTGTGTACAACATGTAATTTGTAACAGCAGTAAAAGGTGTTCATGGACTGCCCTAAGTGGGAAGGGACCCCAGTTCCACAAGGGTTTATCTTGTAGGCCTGCCCAAGAGTTAAACCACAGATCTCAAGAGCATTGTCCAAATGCTTCTTGAACACTAACTGTTGAATTGTACCTTTGGGAGAACATCAGTTTAATTACATTCTTTTTCTTGTTTGGAAAATGGCAGACACATCACAAAAGGTTATTTTAGGTGGGTAGGTAGAGAAGAGGCAGTCTTTTCACATGTTGGAATAACTGCTTCTGCAAGGAAAAATACATTATTAACTTGGTTGTTAGCCAAAGCACTCTGTCTGAGCTAAGGAGAAAATGTCATTTAAATAGTTAAGAGAGTTTGAGTCTGGTGTCTTCCTCAAGTAATGCAAAAAATGTCCATGTGTGGTTTGAAACACCTGGTTTGGGAAAATACAGGGCTCCAGTTTTAAAGGAACTGTTGGTCTTTGTTGGTCGTGTTTGTCTTAGAAATCCAAAACTTCCCTTTTCACTGGCTTTATCTGTTAAAACATGTCTTTTTTCCTTCCCCTACTTCCTTTTGCTTGCACTTCTCCGGGCAGGTCAATGAGGTAAGGAAGACCTACTTTAAACTTGGAGATTGAAAGCTAACCCCCCATTTGCATCACTAACCATTTCAGCACCATTAATCTCGGCTGCAAGTCCTTACACCACCACTGCAAAGCTTGTTGCACTGAGCAGAATTCGCTGTCAAATAGTTTCTGAAAAATAGGAAGCATTCATATCCACTCTATTGACCTTATTAATCTCGTAAAGTAGTTAAGGAAGAAAAAGCTTTTTGATTTTTCACCTCTCTCAACATATATGCGAGTATGGCTGTAGCATTTGGAGTATTTGCATGTGAGACTTTTTACTCTGGCTTTTTTGTGCCTTTTTTCACTCCTAGTGATGCCCCTGCTGTTGTTTTTCAGTTACGCAGCTCCTTCAAGCAAGCGTTTGGCAAAAAGAAATCTCCCAAGTCGGCATCTTCTCATTCGGACATTGAGGAGATGACTGATTCTTCACTGCCTTCCTCACCAAAGCTACCACACCACACCACCACTGTTTCAACACCATTGCTGAGAGCTTCCCACTCCAACTCTCTGTGAGTCAGTTTTTAGTTTGCAGACAGAAAACTGTGTCTTTTTGTGTGGAGGACACCTCGCTGCGTTGGTGAAGGAAAGGAGACATGTTACGCTTTTTGAGAGATCCGTTCTGGCTTGACAGGACATCTCTAGGCCACTGTACAGAAACAAGCAGAGGCAGAATGTACCCTACACCATCCTGCCCTCTTTGGTTCCTCTGTGTTAGACTCTGCACATCTGTATGAGGCCTCAGCAGAAAACATGCTGGGACAGTCAGGGGTGTCCTGTAGGTCAGGGCAGCTCTGTTGCCACTGAGGTGTCTCTCTCCCAAACATCCCTTACGTTATCTCCCAGAGGGGGGCTGTGTTTTGGGTAACACCCTTCTATCATGCTGGCAGAAGAATGAGCAAAGATCTCACTTCCAACTGCAGCCTGTTTTGAATGTTCTGTAGTTAAAGGAGATTAGAGGCAGAGGACAGAGATATTGAATTTATGTATTCAGGGAATTCAAGATACTTAAGCTGATTCCCAACCCAATACATTTGTGTTAGTGTCCAGGAAGCCAAAAATCATTGTGTCATTACTGCAGTGTAATTTCATATTTCATTGGGGTGCTGTCTCAGCAGGACATACTGAATATGAAGAGTATTTATAAGCAGGCTGACCTTGGTCTGCCAAATTAATTGGATCTCTTGCTGTTAATTAAACAAACCAGGTCAAATCTGAGATTTTTTTTTCCTCTGTTGTCTGAAGACAGCACATGTTGTACTGATAATCCATAATGAATTCCCAATTAAGTTGACAAATTCAGATAAAGGTAAGGAACTCAGACATGATTTAGTGATTCAGGTCAACTCATCTAACTGCTTGTGCCTGAGGAATGGAGGTGATCACTTCTCTTCTCCTTTGTAGTTCCCCAGCCACTGTGCCTCCTCCTTTCCTTGGCTACCTGTGAAATAAACAATTCCCTTACCACACTGTTTTGAGTCTAAACTCAGATTTTAGAAGGTGCTTGGAAAACTTCCTAAAACAGCTTTTATGTTAATTCTAGCAACAGTTTAGTCACTTGAGCAGGATAAATAAATAAATACTTGTAACTTGAAACATGTAATTACCAGGCAGCTTCTGGCCTTTCACAGGTCATGCAGAGCTTCCAGTCTCATTTCAGAGCAAATGCAGTGGAGTGATTCCCCTTCTCTGGTTTTCACATGAAGAGGTGAAAACAATAGCAATAGTTTCCAGCTGTATAACAGTGATGAAGTGTTGGTGGCAGAAGATTTTTGTTTTAAAGCTTCTTCAGTCCCTTGAGCCTAACTCAGTGCCTTTCTGGTGACTCCAGCAAGTTGTGCTTTAGAACTCTCAGGCCAGAAAACTGTCAAACGATGATCCCATCTGTCATCAGTCAAAACTCTCTGTGTGTACATCTCACCTTGGCACGAGAGCCAGAAGGACAAACAGGAGGAGAGGAGTAAATATATATGAACTGAGGGGAGGGCAGAGCACAAGTAAAACTTGTGTGTTTTGGCTTACTGGTTTTTTGGTGGGGAAAACGTCTCTCATTAACCTGATTTAGGGAGAGACATGTGAAGTGAAATCTCCCTCCGAGCATGCAGCTGTGTAGTTGATCTTTGTATAGATACTGTTACCGATGTGCTGAAATGTTGTTACTCACTCAGAAACTTTTTTTATGGGAGGAGGGAAATAAAATGCCTCCAAATATTTTTTAAGCATGAGTTCTTTAAAGTGAGCAGGAATTTGTCATGCTTGAATAGGTGTAGAGTTCCAAAGCCCTCCAGAACAGTTCAGGGAAACCCAGCTGTGCACACCTGGTGAGCTTTAAATCTGTCTGTGAACTCATCAATCTCCAACCAACTGGTGTTAACTGCCTGCACCCCCTTAATTTATTTAGATTTTGGCTTTGGAGGTTTTCCTTTATGGCAACTACCATGAAAAAAATGAAGACTATCCAACAGTGGATGATTTCCAGAATTCTATTTCAGATGCTGACTCAAGAAAATTAACTCTCAGACATATTCTTTTCATGAGTCTCTAATATTTCCACGACCTGCTTGATAATTGATTTATGACATCACAGGAGCAACACCATCAGGAAAGTAACTAATGGTCTCCTCCATCTGCTTTCCCACCTCCTGCAGCATTTCCGAGTGCACTGACAGCGAGGCTGAGACGGTGATGCAGTTGCGGAACGAGCTGCGGGACAAGGAGATGAAGCTGACGGACATTCGGCTGGAGGCGCTGAGCTCTGCCCACCAGCTGGACCAGCTCCGGGAGGCCATGAACAGAATGCAGGTGAGCAGCAGCCACCCCAAATCCTGCAGGCTCTGCTGAGCCCTTCAAGTTCAGGCAGCCTGCCACACAGTAAATTTGGAGTTTTTGAATGCTCACTGGAGGCTGTGTTCAGCGTCGTGCCGGTGTTAAGCCTTGTACCTTCATTTAAAAGTTGGGTTGAACACCTGAATTCTGCTGCCCTTGGCTGCAGCTGTAACTGTTCCAGCCCCAAAATGGGGACATCATTTTGCTGACTGCCAGCAAACTCTTCAAATGTTTCCATGCTCTCTGCCTTAATGCAGCTGCATTTCAGTGTTCAGTGAGTTCCCACATATTTATGTACTGTAGGATGCTTTGAAAAGCTTCATGGAAGGGGCATAATTAAAAACCTTAATTTATTAAAATAAACTGAAACATTATGAAAACTTCATTTCTGCTAAACTATCATTTATTCTTCAGTTACTTATGTTGCTGTCTTTCAAGTGTGTTTTCACTGTGCCTTCTAATGTCTGACCTGCCTTTTTAAGAGTGAGATTGAAAAGCTGAAAGCAGAGAACGACCGGCTGAAGTCGGAAAACCACGGCAGCTGCAGCAGGGCCCAGTCCCAGGTATCCATCTCCTCCTCCCCCAGACATTCCGTGGGGCTCTCCCAACACAGTCTCAACCTCATGGAGTCAACCAGTCTCGGTGAGTTTAATAGGAAAGGCTGTGGGCAGGTTTTAGCCTGTACTTGGAAGGCTTGGGTTGGTTAGCTGTGGAAAAATGAAAGCAGGAGAATTATGAGCAGTTGAGGTGTGGAATTCTGTCACGAGCTGGCGCGAAGCCTGCTTTTAAATATCGTCATAGGTCTGCTACACCCTAGGTCAGAGGTGTCCAATTATGACCTCAGCTGTGAAAAGTCATGTTTAAAGCCATTTAATGGTGCACATTTGCCAGAGGTTATATCATAGGAAGGAAAATACAGAGTAACTGACTAATAATTTTCAGTGAGCTTCACTTTTTAAGAGTGTTATTTGGTTGAGAAGTCAGTCAGCCGGTTCTTGTGTTTTACCTCAGGGCATGTGAAGCCCAGACGTGTTGTGTTTGACTACAATAACCCAGAGTAGTCTCCATTGTTGTTCAGATCCAGCTGTGAAGCTGTTGATGTTTCCTGTTCACAGACATGCTGTTAGATGACACTGGAGATGGCTCTGCCCGGAAAGAAGGAGGCAGGCACGTCAAAATAGTCGTCAGTTTTCAGGAGGAAATGAAATGGAAGGAGGTGAGTTGTGTTTCAGCACCAGCTTTGAAATGACTTTGGAATGTGCAAGGGAATTCAAAATTGCAGAGGTGGTAATGTCACAATGTGAGCCTTTCAGTAGGATCTCTGTATCAAGGCCACTCTTTTGGTGTCAAGGAAGTCAGCAGACCACTCTGTACCTTGGAATAGCAGCTGTTTAAGACTGACATATTAAAAGCTGCACAAAGCTTGTAAAATAATAGACTGATCTGGCTTGAAAAGGAATCGTAAAGCTCACCCAGCTCCAACCCCCCTGCCATGGGCAGGGACACCTTCCACTGGCCCAGGTTGCTCCAACTTGTCCAGCCTGACCTTGGGGTGAAGCAGCCACAGCTTCTCTGGGCAACTTGAGAGCAAAGAGCAAAGCTTCTGGGCCTTACTGTTCAACTTAACACCATTTTAACTAATAATGAAAATGGTTCAGTGTGTGGATAGAAGGTGCACTGAAATGCTGGAAGCACCAGTCTTCTGGAAGAACTTGACAAATCCAAACTGGGAGATCTATGCCTTAGCACTCCAGTTCAAGTTGTCCTCTCTGGTACTAGTATCCCATTTTGAATGACATCTTTGAGATGTTTTCCATTCACAAGTAGCTAGAAGAATCCTAAATGCCCAGATAATTTTCAAACATGGTAAAACTGCAGCCAATCTCATGTACATGCATAAATGTACTCCACAATCTCTGCCAAGCAATGACCTTGCTATCTCACATTTTTGAATACTTTTAAAAGTGTATGTAAGAAATAAGGTCATGTCTTTCTGAGAGTGAGGGGGGAAAAATTTGAATAATTGGAAATAAAATGGACTCAGCAGATTTTTCCATTAAATACCAATTATACGTTAATTATTACAGCTCTGGATAAGCAAATTAGCATTGGTAATTCTATTGGACTTCACTGTGCTCAGAGTGAGTTAAGTTACCACGTGGAAATGGTTCTTTAAGTCTTATGGTAGAAATTAGCTTTTCTTCAATTAATGTTTCACAGTGAGAGTGGTTGTAGAAGAATAGAAAAGTTGTATTTGTTCAGATTTTATCTGCCTTAGAAATCAGTTACACAACTGTCAAAATGCTGTGATATATCAAACAGAACACAGAAATTGTTATATATAAATGTAACTGCTTTTCTCTCTTGCTACTTATACATATAACCATGTATAATTTATATACATGCATTTAGATTTCTATGCCCAGGGCAGCATTTCTATAAGTAAATAGGATTAACTTTGCAAATGCAATATCTTTGATTGTGAAGTCATGGAAAAATGAACTTTTTTGTCTGGATTATCCCAGGAGCCTTTCTGTCTTTTTGCTAAGCTGTAAAGATCTCAGAACTTTTTGAATCATTCATAGATTGATTAATAAGTACCTTCCACATAACTTCAGTATCCTTTAGATTTGTGACTCAAACGCTGTAGAAGATGTTTAGTCTATGAAAGGGATTTCATACAGCATGCACCATTCAGAACTCACCATATAGAGTACTGAAGATTTTAAAAATTAAATTATTTTCGTTCCATGAAATAGACTTGTCTGATAGAGTTGTTTCTGTGCCTTTAGGACTCAAGGCCTCGCACCTTCCTCATAGGCTGCATTGGGGTCAGTGGCAAGACCAAGTGGGATGTTCTGGATGGGGTTGTGAGGAGGCTGTTCAAGGTTGGTGAGCCCCAGTTGTGCCCTGAGGTGCTGGTGGCCCCAGGCTGCGTTTGAGCTGCCAGGGGCCTTCCAGGGGTGTCAGTGCTGCCTCACTGCCTGTGTCCCTGTCCCTCCAGGAGTACATCATCCACGTGGACCCCGTGAGCCAGCTGGGGCTGAACTCGGACAGCGTGCTGGGCTACAGCATCGGGGACATCACACGCACCACCAGCGCAGAGACCCCTGAGCTGCTGCCCTGTGGGTACCTGGTGGGAGAGAACAACACCATTGCAGTCACTATCAAAGGTAAGGAGGCCTGGCTGCTGCTGCAACGCTCAGTGAGCACAGGTGTAGCAAAGCTGGCTGTGGCAGGAAACTCAGAGGAGCAGAAACTTTCTATTTTGCTCCTTTTTCCTGTTCCTGCCTTTTATTTACTGCCTTTTATTTTCATTTGATAACGACAGCACTTAGAGCTTGCTAAGTCAATCATAGAATCATAGAATGGATTGGGTTGGAAAAGACCTCAGAGATCATCAAGTCCAACCCTTGGTCCAGCTCCAGTCCCTTTACCAGATCATGGCACTCAGTGCCACGGCCAATCTCAGTTTGAAAACCTCCAGGGATGGTGAATCCACCCCCTCTCTGGGCAGCCCATTCCAATGCCTGAGCACTCTCTCTGCAAAGAATTTCTTTCTGATCTCCAACGAAAATTTCCCCTAGCAGAGCTTGAGCCCCCTTGTCCTATTGCTGAGTGCCTGGGAGAAGAGACCAACCCCCACCTGGCCAGAACTTCCCTTCAGGCAGTTCCAGACAGTGCTGAGGTCACCTCTGAGCCTCCTCTTCTCCAGGCTAAACACCCTCAGCTCCCTCAGCCTCTCCCCACAGCACTTGTGCTCCAGTCCCTTCTCCAGCCTCGTTGCTCTTCTCTGGCCCCGCTCCAGCCCCTCAATCTCTTTCCTGACCTGAGGGGCCCAGAACTGAACACAACACTCGAGGTGTGGTCTCCCCAGCTGAGTCCAGGGGAGGGGTCACTGCCCTGGGCCTGCTGGCCATGCTAGTTTTGATCCAGGCCAGGATCCCCTTGGCCTTCTTGGCCACCTGGGCACACTGTTGGCTCATGTTGAGCTTCCTGTTTTGATGCTGTTTCCTGTTCCTACCTTTTATTTACTTCCTTTTATTTTTTTTCATAAGACAGCATTTAGAGTTTGCCAAGTCTGTCATTCCAGCAAGTTTTCAACTTGTAACAGTAGGAATAATGACACACACAGCAGTTGCTCCACAGATTTGATGCCTGGAGTTGTCCTGGGGAAGATCTCACACCACAGGGGATGTAGTGGAGCTGTTTGAGCAGCAAAGTACCTTCCAAATCAGTCAAGGCTCAAAATTTCATTACCTCTTTGTAATACCTGTTGTTGTTATTTCCTTCATGCAGAGTGAAACAACCCCCTTGATTTACATGTGTGATGAGTCTCACTGAAGAACCCCTCCTTGGGTTCCAGGAGGAGAGGTCCCAAATTTTATGGGACACCTTAAAATCTGGATTTTCCGAAATGTATTGTCTCAGAATTCCCATCAGTTTCATTCTCTAATATTAATAAAAATTCAATACTTGTATTTCTCATTTGGTTTCTCACGGAACCTTTTTGATATGAAGTCTATACTGTGAAACTAGGTTTAAAGGAAAATATTCTGAACATATATCAGTTTGCTCAAAGTTACCCCAGTGAAATCTCCAGCACAGATCTGCATGCAGATTATATTTGAGAACTTTGCCAAATGTTCTACAGATCAGCTTTGAAATTGGACTGTGGCATTTGACTGAAAGCAGTTTGATTTTTGAATATTGGTTTAAAAAACCAGTTCCCTTGGGTAATAAATCAATGGGCAGGAAGACAATATAACCCCTGAAATATCTCAATTTACTGAAGCTTGACATAAACCCGGGATATTCTGCTTACATAAAATACATTGTCCAATCATAAATCCTAAGTGAAGTATTGCTTAAGGTCTAACTGAGTCTCTGAGCTGTAATTTGAGTTTATACTTAACTTGCTCTGGCTTGACTTGTGCCTTGAAGGTTTATATGTGATAACAGTTTTCAATAAAATACAAATGTGTTTAATCAATTTATGGAAAATCACTTATATATACATTTGAGATATAAAGCTGCCTATATAAATATTTAATATTCCAAGTAAGCAGTGAGGTGCAAACATTTCTCTGGGTATTCTGCCAACTTCCCTTCCTCCTGTTTATTTTGAAGCACTGTGTATTTTCCCTGAGCCAATTCTGCCTGAAGTGACTGCTGACTTGGCATAAATGCTTATCAGTAGGAGTTTTCTGTTAGAAGAGATAACTATCAGCATACAGGGAAGGAGGTTAATTACAAGCATTTGGGAAAGTAAGGGGAGCTGATGATAGTTGGGGGGTTTTTTAGTCTAGTGATCCAAAAGTAAACAGGTACATTCTGGATGAATGAAATGCTGTAAAGTGAATGGTGTGGGTATGAGAAGTGTGGCCTGGAATCATTTAGAGTGGCAGCTTTCAAAGGGCCTTAGGGATGCAGCTGAGTACTTGGAAAAGCTGGGGGAGGATCCAGGCTCAGCCCACAGTCACTTCTGCACTTGTTTTACAGCTTTTTGTGTTCCTCTCTTAGCCTCTGAACAGCTTGATGAGGTCAGTTCTACATCTGCTGTTCATGAGTGGTATTTAGGGGGGTTTCTCCTCCTGCTGTTTGGCTCAGGTACATGCACAAAGTCTGGATTTGTTCAGGTTCCACTTACAGGGCTGCTTTGCAGCATTATAACTACTTAGTATGAACAGAGGAAAAAAATGTGAGTAATTTGGATAAAAATTGGGAATGCCTCTTCTTGCAGGTGTCTGTGAGAACAGCCTGGATGGCCTGGTGTTTGAGTCACTGATCCCCAAGACCATCCTGCAGCGTTATGTGTCTCTGCTAATGGAACACAGGAGGATTATCTTGTCTGGCCCCAGTGGCACTGGGAAAACGTACCTGGCAAACCGTCTGTCCGAGTACATGGTGCTCAGGGAGGGCAGGGAGCTGGCTGATGGCATCATTGCAACCTTCAATGTGGACCATAAATCCAGTAAGGTGAGGACACAGAACTCAGCCTTGCACTGTTCATCCCACTGTATATCCAAAATGAGAGACTCCTCCCTCTTCAACCCGTCAAAAACTCATTTGAGCTTACCCTTCTTTTTAAACAATTCTGTTGATCCTGAAGGAAATAATATTTAAGGTTTTCAGAAGTGCAGATTCACCTGCTGGTGGGCCTGGAACAGCAGGCTTCCAGCTGTATGCTTACACTTAAAGGTGTCAGAATTTTCAAGTGGTTAGGAACCTGAGGATTGCCCAGGAAGTTGAACAGAGTTCCCAGAGACCTCAGCAATCCCTATTGCATGTAGGCATTTTTCCCAAAGCCCTCCAGTGCATCTCTGGGCTGTCAGGAGCTTCTGCAACTTCAGGATCAGCAGCTGTAATCATGTGGTAGGATTGGGGGGCTGTTGCCCAGGCACATTCCTTGCTGGTAAGGCATGTCCATGTTTTTCATGTGCTGCTGGTTTGGCTGAATGTACTTCCAGTGATTGTCCAGATTATAGTAAAAAAACCAAAAAAACAACAGCTGTGCATTTGATGGCCTCAGGCATGTTTTCCTCTGGAGGGAAGGGATGGTTGAAATGGTGGTTGTGAGCCACTGGTGTCATTTGAGACTTGCTTTAAAGCTGCAGAGAGTATTTCAACCACACCCAGCCACCCATGAGCAGCCCCAAAAGCTCATTCTCTTTCACAGCATTGCTGAAAGCATCCGTGTTTGGCCTCTGAGGAGAGATACTTGCAGATTAATTTTGTGGGCTTTGTCTCAATAGAAACACAGTTGCAAGATTATGCAACAAAACTAGCTGGAATGCAGAGTTTGGTTTGGTATAGAGGGAGTTGAGAAGGTCCTGAAAAGAATGTATTTCACACCTCTTAGGTCTGAGATTAAGACAGCATAAATAAAAAACACAAATCAAATGATGAAATCTTACCCCCCCTTTAAGCCCTTATGTCACGTAGGAGAAGGAAAACCATATCATGTGTTTTCTCATGGAAAATGATCTGATTTGTAGCGTGTCAGGTCCTTTTGCTTTGTTTTTCTTTTTACCAAGCTTATTTATCTTAATTGGATTTTTAAGGACTATGAAGAAATTTTTTTTTTTTAATTTTCTTCATTTCTGCCTTGCAGGAGCTCCGCCAATACCTGTCCAACCTGGCAGACCAGTGTAACAGTGAGAACAACGCTGTGGATATGCCTCTTGTGATCATTCTGGATAATTTACACCATGTTAGCTCCCTGGGAGAGATCTTTAATGGGCTTCTAAACTGCAAGTACCACAAATGGTAAAGAATTAATATCAGAACACATTGTGATTGTTAATACTGCGCTGCTGCTGAAAAGTGTGACAACAAAACCAAATTCTAGATTAATTTAATGATGTAGACTGAGATGGGCAGACTGTCCATATTGTGGACAGTGCTTCAAAGGGGTCTTTTGCCTTCATAAAATAACCAATTTCTCTGTAATCAGTAGTAAAAAAGTAGTGGAGGGTTTGAGTAATTTGCTTCATGCCGTGAATCTTCGATAGTA